>NC_134585.1:84920149-85170149 GCF_037038515.1 Microtus pennsylvanicus | reverse complement strand
ACTATTAATTTTCTCTAAGAGTTGCTGTGTTTGCACAAAGATGTAGAAAAACCCATGAGTATTTCCTGAGGATGAACTTGAACATATAGACTGGAGTATTCTGGAATGTGGTGATATTCTGATGTCAAGGTCGTGGAATCCTTCTTGTGTGTATCCTCTTAGCGTACGTGAACTCAAATATCTTTTCAGTAATTGAGGACACATGTAAAAACTTGAACAATTAAATTAAATTAATTCTTGGCCTTATGTTATTTATTTTAATAACATAAAAGATGGAGATGAAGAAAGATGAAGAAGTCAGAATAATTGTGAACATGCTTTGTGTTAAGTTGAGAGCTGAGAGGAGGAAAACATATTGGGAGAGCCAGGCTACCAAGTACTCATGGTGTTCTTGGGAGCATGCTTCTAACCGAGTGAACTGTTTTGGTGATGACATCTAATTGGTGGAACTACTTATAATTAATGTTCTTTGAGTTCCTCTGAACAATTTAGGCTCATAATACCCTCGAGAGGTTCTGGGCTGGGTCTGTGTCGGTGGCTCAGTGTTACCTGAGGAGACATTAAGTGACATGCAAGTGACCTCAGTCAAAACATTACTCATGTTTCACTTTTATATAATATCAAACAATAAATATCTCTCCAGAACCCAGGCCAATAGAAATGACAATACCATAAGTAAGATGGGCTATGGATGATAATTTTAACTATTGCATTTTATTCTAATAAACTTTAGAGGTTCAAGTCTAGCCTTGATAGCTTAAACATCTTAAGTACTGTAAGTGATCCACAGTTTTCTCATGATTATACAAATAGCTCTTCTTGTTTTCAGTAAAAGAATGGTGAGCTTGATAAAAACCCACAGTTGCAACAAAAATTTACCCCACATTTCAAAATTCTTCAACAACTTCATCAGGTTTTTTGTTGTTGTTGTTGTTTTGTTTTTTGAGACAGGGTTTCTCTGTGACTTTGGAGCCTGTCCTGGAACTAGCTTTTGTAGACCAGGCTGGTCTCGAACTCACAGAGATCCGTCTGCCTCTGCCTCCCGAGTGCTGGGATTAAAGGCGTGTACCACCATCGCCTGGCCCTTCATCAGTTTTTTAAATAACTAATTTCACCTAGAGGCAATAGTTCAGACAGGAATGAGCAGAGTAGCAGCGGGGAGAGACTGGATTATTAAACTATCAGTGTGTGTGTACCCAGAAATATACTCTAAGCCAATAGCCAGATGTATTGATTTGGACCCATACTCTAATATAAGCTTGTGGATTTATAAATAACATTCTGTACACTTAAACTATAAACAGTAGAGCTTATATTTCATTAACCTAACTTTATACATTTATTGGTGTGAGGTATTTTCATATAGCCCAGGTTGGCCTCTAACTGTAGCCTGAGATCACCTTGCATTCCAGCTCCTCCTGCCTACACTTCCAAAATGCTGAGGTGCACACCGCTATGGCCAGCTAAATTTTGCAGTTAGATTGAAGTTATTATATGCAATTATTTTTGAAAAATATTCTTTATGAAAAATACTTTTAAAAATCTGTGGGCCATTTAAAAAATGACCTGTTTCTCTACAACATGATGCTGTTGTATCATGGTGGTTTATTTCTTTCCGAGAACATTTTTGTCACTGAAATACTCATTTGTGTCACAATAAGTTACTCATTTGTTGGGCTGTTGTGGTTTTAACTATTTTTTTAACCAAATTTAATTATATAGTATTTATCTAGAGTCACATCTAAAGAAGTTAGTTGTATTAGCTACAAGGGATAGAAAGTGTATTGACTTTGGGTTCATGGAATCCATGTGTCATCCCCCCACCCACTCCATGGCTCTTGAAGTAAATGTCTCTCAACCCTGCTTCCCTAACTCTGCCACCATATGCTCTTAGCCTGGTTTGCCTTCTAACGTCACCTCACCTTGGTGGTGGTAGTAAGGGTGGTGCTACCGATATAGGTAGGAAGGCAAAGCAAGAGACTCATTCCCAAGGTAGGAAGAGTATAGGAGCAACACCCATGGGAATGGAGCCCGAGAACGCCAGTGCTAGTTCTTCCCCGGTTCTCAGTTTCAAATGTCAGATTGTCAAGTTAGAAGCCAGGAAGGGTGAATGCATCTTATAATCACCTGTTCTTTATTTAGTGCCTGTCCTTTAGCTATTACCAGCTAGTGGTATATTGCATTAGTTTTTATTTACATCTAAATATTGACCAAAATAAGGCTTCATTATGTCAACTAGAGATGTGCTAAATGAGTCAACTGTGAGAGAAATGAATCAGATTTGCTACCCATTATACACACACTGCAGGGGTATTGCCAGGCCCAAAGAAGAAAGGTGAGGTTCAGTTTAAAACTCGAGAGCTGGGAGAGGTGACTGAAGTCTGTAGTCGCAATGCTACACAGGCTGTGGAAGGGGGGTCTTGAGTTTGGGGACAGACTGGGACATGGTGAGACCCTACTTAAAAATACCAAATAAAATAAAAGAAGGAAAAATGATAGAAAGTGAAATCATATTCTAATTCATATATCTTATAGGTTATTTTTACTATGAAGTTTTTTTTGTTTATTAACAGCGCATTTCAAGGCACCACACTGATCACCGATCATAAATTCATAGTTTTCTCATACAATGATCATGCTCTAACTATACTTCCTAGTGGCTCTATAGTAGTAAACTATGCTGTGTTATAGTATAATATTAAAATGAAAGCATAAAAGACATTTTTGTTCAAATCTAGGGAAATAGTCAGCTTTGCTAGGTCTCATTTTACACCACAACTATTCAAAGATTTTTTATTTATATATAAACATATATTATGGTATATTTTCATATCGATGGTATTGTACATGCAATACAATGTCTCATACCTCAAAGCAGATTTTGAAATTTGTTAGGAAGAAGTTCAATGTATGTAATGGTATTTTAATGGTATTTTATAGATCCAATCAGAAAAAAGGGGAATTTTTTATTGCCAAGAATCCCTTTGCTTTTGTTCATCCAAAAAAATTCTAAAGTTGAGAAGTTTTATTTAAAGCTAGAAACACACACACACGCACACACACACACGCACACACACACACATGCACACACACACACAAACACACATGCACACACACACATGCACACATGCACGCACACAAACACACATGCACAAACACACATACACACACACACACACAAACACACATGCACACACACAAACACACATGCACACACACAAACACACATGCACACACACAAACACACATGCACACACACATGCACACACAAACACACATGCGCACACACATGCACACACGCATGCACACACACGCATGCACACACATACACACACAAACACACATGCACACACACATGCACACACACATGCACACACACATGCACACACACATGCACACACACACACATGCACACACACACATGCACACACACACATGCACACACACATGCACACACACACATGCACACACACACACATGCACACACACATGCACACACACACACACAGTCAAATGCAGAAAGACAGCAGTGGGAGTATATTGCCTTTTGTCTTACTCATTTCTTACTCATTTATGTAATTTTTAATTCAGGTTTTCAGGGATTCAATAATTTCTTTAAGTTGTGGTGCTATTATGTAGGCTTAAATATAGCAAAGATTTCAAAATTCAAGGTCTAAGATGCCTTTGAATCTAAGAAACTCGTGGTGGCTTTCACACCCCAGAAGGTCCCAAAACAGGTTTTATTGGCTCTGGTCAGCCTGAAATTCCTTTGACTTTGTCTGGAAAAGATTTTTCATTCACAATATGGGAATCAAAAAATGATTTGGTGATGTGTGTTCCCTTAAGAGTCACCAACCAATAAGAACACGGATAATTATTTTTTAATCAATGCAAGGATAATATTATTCTCAAATTCTAGCTCTGTAAAATCATGCGTAGACCTACCCTGATTCACAGTCAAATTGTGAAGGCCCAGGTGAATCGTGGGAATCTCTGTTTTAGAAAGTAATGCAAACAAACACTGGCAAATTATTTAACACTCTCAGCTGAAAGTTGTAATGCCATCGCTGAATCTCAAATAGAACGTTATGCATTCTGAGGTGAATCGCAGTGCCAAAGCTCATCTTTAATTTGGTCTTTGAAACCTCAGATCTAATGTCATTAAGAAGTTTTAAATATACTGTGATAAATACCAATACATTCACATCTCTCCGTGGCATCTAGATCAAAAATGACTAACCTCCACAGTCTCGCTTGCTTGCACAGTTTCGGGTGCTCCACTTGTCTCTTCCAGGGGGTGAATTTTCCTTCATCTGCACATACTTCTAACAGGAATGTGCAGGTAATCGCTTGACCCGAAGACACTAAGGTACCAGTGGTCACTTGACAGGTGCCAAAAAAGAGAAACCTTCTTAAATTCTCAAAGCAGAACTTGGGGCGTTTGTGTTATTCGAGGCTGTTTTGTTCGCTCTTCATTAGTCAGTTAGCAGAAATTTATACTGAAGTACATTTCACCAGAGACCATATTTACTGTAGCTTTGTAGGTGAACGTAAACTGTATTTGGAGTTACATTCATCCTGTTATTCCATCGTTGAAGGACATTCCTTTGCTTTGAAGCATTACTTATGAGATAAACACACGCCCTTCTTTCAAGCTTGAAGGTCATTTTCTATCTGACCTCTGTCAGAAGAATTCTTTGCAGCATGCTTTATAGCAATGCCAGGGAGAGGGACAGTGCCGTGGGGTGGGGACATACAGACCTCTCCCCAGGCCCCTTGGGAGCCAGGCTTCTGACACCTGCATAAGTAGTGAAGGCTGCTTTAAAGAACGTGATCAACACCATTCTGTTCGTTACCTCCCGCCCCATTTCCTTCCAGGGCAATCTGGTCCTCCTGTCACTCAGGATAACTATCCCTTGCTAGCATCACCGAGATCGACAGTCATAGTAATCTTATCAGGAGTGCGATTCCCCAGCTGGGACCTTGAATTTATCTAACTTGGAGGTAGCTGGTGAGGGCATCTAATCCCCTGTGTTGATGTGCTGAGCTTCCAAACAATTCACAGTGGTCCTCTTACTGAAGATGACCTCGTTAGTTGACAAAGTCAGGAAGACGTGTATCCAAATGCGACAGACTAATTAGAAACCTCTGATTTAGCTCGTATGAAATCAGGGTTGCTTCTAGCTGTTTGTAGATAACTCAGCCTCACCCTCAAGTAAATTTCCAGTGAGCCAAATGAAAACTGGACAATATGTTAGAGGTGACAGTCGCAGTAACCCCTAGACACTAAAGAGTTTTGCTGACTTTTTAATCCTAAAATAAAGCTGATAGGGAAATCGTAAGTTTCTAGAAAATATTTGATAATGTGTTTCAGTTATTGCACAGGTAGTTTTCTTATGTCTTTTAGATGATTCCTTAACCATTTTTCTTTTTAAGTTTCATGACTTCAAAGATCTTAATGTGAAGAAAAGCCATTTTAAAAACTTTGCTGCTTACCGTCCCCATCCCCCTGGCTGGGGCTGCCTTCTGACCTCCCTACAATGCACAGTGCTATAACAGAAGAGCATCTCTGGGGTGCTAGTTTATGGCAGAGCCCATCACTACAGAAACCGCGCTTCGCTTCTCTCATGTCTCCTCCTGTTTGATGAATTCTTAGTGCTGGCAAGCACTGAGAGAGGACCATCTTTTCCCTACAAAACTGACCTTTGACTCTAGGTGGCGTTTTCAAAGCTTGCTTTCACTAAATAGTGCAAATAAAATTGAGTAGCAGGAAGGGCTAAAGGAAGTTATAAAATAGATTTAAAAGGATATCTAAGGCATAAGGACTCAGCTCGTTTAAAAAACGTCCTCTGTACTTTTTCTGTTTATCTTCATAAACATATCTGTTTATCAAGATACAGGATTGCATAAGTATATATTTATAAACTTGTTTCCAGTTGGCATCTGAGAGTAAGTTGGCATCTCTGTCACACATATACACATAAATGTGAATACATATGAATATATATGCACATGTTTATTTTTCATATGAGAATCTGAGTGTAGATATATAATTGCATGGATACACTTGATTCTAATGTATCTTGTTAAAAATGACTACATTTTTTTTATAAATAAACTTACTTATATAGGTTTTATTTTTAGCTGGCATCAGAAAGCAAGGTGGCATCTGGTAGAACTTTTCAGTTTTCATTTCCTGCGTGTGTGTGTGTGTGTGTGTGTGTGTGTGTGTGTGTGTGTGTGCGTGCCATGTGAGTGCCTATGCAAAGTATGAATGTTAGAATGGGTATGTTGTGTTTCTTATTGCTTTGTGTATTTCCTTCAGTAATGACGAAGTAAAAGTAACTAGAATTATAATTATTACATGTAATATTCAAAGGCTGAATTTAGAAAGCAGTTAAGGAGTTTTTTTCACAAACAACCAAATGATGGGGGGGGGCAGTATTTATAGTGAGCTGGCGAGCACAAAACCAATTAAACCATCAGTAAAGGAGTCAAGACCCAGTATAATAGGTGCTATTTTATTGGGTATAGTAGACCTTTTTGTGCTCTGAGAAGTTACAGTTTAGTGCTTTTTATATATGCATGCAAATTTGAATTATGTGATTTATAGTAAATTAATTTGCCTTAGTTGAAGTTTTGGTTGTTCTTGAGAGCAGTTTTTAAAAACAATTGCAAGTGCCAACGATACAAATGGAATTTGCCTTCCAAAACTTATTCGCTTAAACTTCTTTTTTTAACAATATTTGAATATAGGCTTAAGCTCCAGATCTAAGACAAAAAAAAGTCCCTTGGAATAAAGTAAGATACACCCAAGAACATGAGCTTGGGATTCTCAAAGGAGAGTAGTTTAAAGACTGACTGATAGGCACTAGGTTAATAAAGATTTTTATTTTCAGTTAACATTTTTATGAAAAGAGAACAACAACCAAATTATTTATGTATGAGAAAGAAAGTCAAAGTCAACATCCATTATTAGAGCCTTGTGTACTATCACTTTTCATTGTATTCTATTTGGAAATTCAAGTACTATGAACATTCTCTTAAGATATATATAGCCACATGCACGTACACACACACGCACACACACACACACACACACACATATACACACACAGTGTGGATGGATGGCTGGTAACATCCATTTAGCATTTCAGTTTGCCACAATAAAGAAATAATTCACTCAGTTCTGACGTTAATCTTGCATAGATTGAATATGTATGTATTTGCCACAACTTTGTACATAAAATTTCAGGTTACTGCCTGCTGACATACTTGTTAGTGTAATGGGTGGAATAATTTTGTCATAGTCGCTTTGGCTGTATAACAGGCTTATATGTAGCGCACTGAAGATAGCATGCATGGCCTGTCATGAATTTTTGCGATAGCTAAGATAATATAAATGAAGATCATGAAAGATCTATTTCCTAGGCATGATGAGAATGTGCCATTTCTGTGTAGACAAACAAGATGATCAACTGAAACGGATGTGGCTTTTCTATGAGGGAGCTACCGGGTTTACATACAGTTGCTCTTCCTAATGGTTAATACCTTGAAACTTCCATTTATTCTGATCACTACATATGTCACAGGATGCATTTCCTGTGGCTTAGTATATAATGTGTTTCAGTCATTTCAATCAGTATTAATTTAATTTGTATTAAATTGAATAGTATGATTTTTATATTTTAAGGTCGAAAGTTTTCTCTTTTACTGTATGTTGCTGCAATGTTCTCATGTTGTGTATGGTTGACTAAAATTATTGCTGAAGTGTAAAGGAGAAAAATCTAATATTATATTGACATGGAAAGAAAGCTTAACCTGTTTTCTTGCTCTTTTTTTTATAGAGAACACCTGTTCCCAGCGCTGAAGCATTCCGGTGGTTCTTTTAAAGCAGTAGTGTATCTTATTTTCAAGGCATTTGGAAACGAAGGGCAAACTAATGTCTTGTTTTAAGAAACCACTTAGTCCACCATTGAAGAAAATATCCAGAAATTATTTTCATTTTATGTATAGGGGTTTCTTCAAAAAAACAAGAGGAAAAGAAAAGAAAAAAAGACATAAAATTAACAGGGAAGCTTGGGGAATTGGCCAGTCTATTTACTTTCAATACACTGATTCTTCCTTTGATGTAATTCAGCTATACTAGTGAAGTTGTTGTCTATTTTGAAAGTGGCTGTAAAAAGAAAAAAAAATAAGTTTGGGTAACCCCCGACTGTAAAATCATGTATCTTTGCAAAGGACATATCTATACTTCATTTTCAAATATATGTGATTCAGTACTGTAAACTGTACAGATAGCAGCTTGTATTTTGTGTGTTTAGACACAAGGAGACAATCATGTCTGAGCATCTATGGAGATTAACAGTTTGTACACAACAATATGGTTCTGCAAGTTAAATCTGGAGCAATAAATTTTAGCTTTAAATATTTTTGCCAGTGGTTTGTAGAAGCAGCAGCAACACTGGTGGTAATTCATGCATCTTTCTGTCGAGACTCGGTGGCCGGTTTTACAAGACTAAGAGATAACACTGCATCCAGCATTACCTTCAAATGTGTCAGTGTAAGAGGGAAAGCTACTGTGAAGGTTTCAATGAATCTTTTGAGCACTATATTAGAGTAGTGGTTATGCACTTGCGTTGCTTACAAACGAGCTGTACAGAGGGTATACCCCCAAATACTTAGTGTAGTTGACTTGTTTGGGTTGCACTGTAAGGGGAGTACTCAGAATAGTTGGGAAATGCAGAATCAGTTGTATAAATTTTTTAATTAAAAAATTGTTTCCTAGGCCGAAACAGATTATAGAAAGAGACAGTCATGCCTGACAATTTTTTTCCCCTAGCCACACACAGGCTGTCCAAGCTTTTTGGTTATTTGTTTATTCTTTTGCTTTGGGGAGGGGTAGGAAAGATAAAAACAGAAGGGTCTTCAAATGTTTTAATTCCATGTATGACATTGAATGGACAGATTGGAAACAATCCTTGAATGCATCAAAGCCTACTTTAAGGCATGGCTGGGCATATTTTCAAGTTAAAAATAATTAAAGACATTCATTAAAGTGAGGTGGTTTTTTGTTTCTTTATCTTCCTTTCCATAGCCTCTCAGTTGGACGAGTGTTCTTCTCCCAGCCTCTCAGAGGAACACCCACTGCTTCCATTCCCATTCTTATCCCAGGATGCTTTCTTTCCATAAAGCAAGGCCACAGTGAGAGGAATTTCATAAAAGATGAGACAGCTGACCCCCCAGGATGCTTAGAACCCAGGAGCCTCGTCCTGTAAGATTGGGTTTTCCTAGGACAGTTGTGTTTCTTAAAGGACACCTATCCCATTAAAACAAATTATTTTTTTTAAATTAGACTGTAAGGGTCAGTTTCAGGAATAAAACATAGTTTAGTAAAAAACACATGGAATAGCAAACTTGCCGTGTTCTCACGTCTTTGTTCTATCTGCCTGTCAAAGCGGTGAGTGAGAAGGAAAACCACAGAAGGAAGGGTGGTGGTAGCGCAGTGCGGACTTCAGAGTGTAACGTGCTCCGGAATCTTTTAGTTTTGAATAGGAAATGAGATTACATTTTTTTTCTAAAGGCGGGTCAAGTACAGTGTCACTGGGGCACCTTGATGAGAGCAGAGAAGGTTTGTATGACGCCAGTGTGGGGTAGCAGTGGGACGAATGTGCCTAGCTAGCGTACCAACACCTAGTCTGCAGTATGGGCAAGCAGTCTCTGTGAGGAGAATGCACTGTGTATTACACCTGCCTGTGTTTAGAGAAAGGAATGAAATCATCAGAAGCTAAAGTGGGCTGTATATTACTTTTGAGATAGCTTTCTACTCCATGTGTATTCCTTAGAGGGTTGGTGGTTATCATTTCTGATTCTGCTGTAGGACCAATGAGCGCTGTATGAGTTCTTCATTGTCCCATTGTTTCTTTTCTTCTCTCTCTCTCCCTCTGTATTTACGATTTGTATTTTACTTTATTTTTATTTTTGCCAATGTGTTAACTATGAGTATGTGGAGACTTTATTTTCACACGTGAATGGGAAGCTTCCCTTGCATTTGTAAAATGACTACAAATGAAACAAAGTTCTTTTCAGACTGTAGAAGGCACACAATAGGTCCTCATAGCAACATATGGACAGTCAAAAACTCAAGGTGGTATTGCATGTCTTGATGTATTCTGTTTTTTAGACTTTTTGTTTTGTTTTTTTAAGATAGTGAATATGTGTATTGTAAATGTGTGTTTCATATGGCAGTTCATTTATTTTTAATGAAAGGAATGTGTTACTATAATGAGCGAATGTGTTACTATTATGAGCAGTGTGGCCTTTTTTTTAAAAATTCTTACATTTTGTTATTTACGGTAATACTCTTATGCCACATATTTTTTATATTTTCCCTTAAACTCAGTTTACAAAATGTAGGGTACATATATAGTTCTCACTGGTGATGGTAAAGGAATTATCCTAGATTTCCTCTAGTTTTCTTTCTCAAGTGTCGGTCTACAGACAACTTGTAGCCTTAGGGCAGTGACTTAAAGGTGTGCATTTCCTTATTCCAAAATATCAGTGAAACATAAACCTTTAACGGTTGCTCACTCTATGTTCCATTCTTCATATTAAGGAAATTTGGAAATTAGCCATCAGATTGTAGGTTGTATATATACAACTTAAAAATCACACCTCAGATACTGCTAAGGTTATTAGAGAAATTCACACACACTTGAGTTCAGTCATCAGTGGATGTCTTGTCCTGGCAGCATTTGAGAGAAGCACAGGAGAATATATGGGCTATTGACACCTACTGTACTAAGCAAATGTTCCTCTTAGCTAGCCCTCAGCACTCTGGGAATGTTGTAACGCAGAGCTGCCTTCTCTGACCTTCAGACTAAGGTGAGTGTCTTTCTAGTGGCCTCCATCTGTCCTCATACAAGCAGGGGCATGCTCACAAAGTAGTACTGAATCCATCCATGGGACACAAATAGAATCATCGTTCCCCTAAGATATGCAGATATAAGAAGTCTCCTGGTTGCTTAACCCCCAACCTTCAGTTTCCTTCTGAGCTATCCCAGGGAGTGGAAGACGATGGGCTTGCCATGACTTAATATTAAGTAATCACTAAAAGAAAGAAACGTTCCATCCCTGTCAGAACCCCTGGCATGGACGTTGTGCAATTAGTGCTAAAGCACAGAAAGCCTTGAAGCCGATAGTATCAGTAATCAAAGAATGAAAAGAGGGGCGCACTTAAATGAATGCATGTTTCGGGGTCAAATATGTTGGGCAGAGAGCTGTAGTGGGTCTTTGATCATGGTGAGATTCACAGCAATAGCAAACAGTTGGTTCCATGTAGTAGATAAACGTTTCAGATTTTGCTTTTATTCCATTTGGCGTTTCACACTGAGATCTGTATTCCTAGTGAATGGAGCACAGCTACTGTGTTCCGAGGGATTCCATTTCACGACGGCCAAATAGATATTTCAGGACGTGAGTCTCAAAGTACTCCTTTTCCGGTGTCCTCCCATTCCCAACTGTGCAGTTATCGGTTACATTTTCTAATAGATATTTGTGTAAAGGTGTATGTAAGCGTGTGCAGTTATTTAAAAAAGCAGTTTGGAAAACAGTGTATTTATTGAAGAAAAAAAATCACTTATGGGGCATGTACAAAACTGTAAAAAAATTAAAAATCACTTCAATTTGCCCAGTAAAGTTGTTTTGTGAAATTTCTGTGTTGTTAAATAAAGGATTTTAGTATTCAAAATATCTCCATTTTTCCATGATGAAAATTTTATTTGTGGGATTTAAATTAATGAACACTCAGTTATGAAAATCTAATATTGATTATATGTAAAAGTTTGTTATTCTACATGTGCCCTTATCTCAGTGCTATGATGCTATCTTCAAATCTTTCATAAAATATGCTATTATTGTTCTTTTTGTTCATCCATATCTACCTTAAGTCTGCCTATCTATCATCTATCTATCTATCTGTCTATCTATCTATCTATCTATCTATCTATCTATCTATCTATCTATCTACGTATCTATCCATCCATCTATCCAATTTCCATAAAGAAAAAAGAATATTATGCTTAGGATCTATTTTTCTTTAAAACTTTTAAAGACTAAGTTAAAGATGAACAAATGAACCCTAATTCCCCTCCTCCTCGTTCACTGTAAGCATGCCTAAAGAAAACACCTCAAGCCTTCCTTCTGCCTTGAGTGAAAATCTTTAGTGATTCAGACTCTTGAAGATGTTGTACATGAAGAACTATGGCACATGGGATTGTGTCTCCAGCCACTCCCTTTCATTTTGTTTGGGTATCTGCATTGTGTTAGTTTTTCATGTAATGAAATGCTGCCGTCCACCACTTTGCCTTACTATGTGCTAAAGCCCTGCTTCACCTCTTCTCAGTATGAGGGCTAATTTTATTTAGTGCCATTGAGACTACACACACATAAATTCCAACTAGAACATGGTATTAAACTTTGGAAATCCTTGATATAGGAGCACAACAGAACTTCATACTATTCAAAGACTTCATGTTCACAGACTACTACATGAAGATGGTTTATGTGTGTATTGGCATCAATGTGTGCCCTGTTAGGATTTAAAATTGTAAATGGAAATTATTTGGAATAAGGCAACAGGATGGGATTTCATAGAGAAGAAAGAGGACTTTAGTAATTCTAATTACAAGAAACTCCCAAATAGGCAACAACTCAGGTAAGTCACTATGACTTTTTTACATTTGGGTGCAAGCAACGAAAGTATGCTAAATATATTCAGTTAGAATTTGGCAAATAGTACTTTTCTTTACTTCAAACCGGCAAGAATATGAATGCCTAGAGGTTCCTAGGTGATGATGAGGAGATGATTTTTCAAGAATTTGAAAAGTAGAATGCCTTATTAACTAATATTAAGCCAGATAATTTGTATGGTTTCTACACACAGCATGGTTTTTCCAAGTGTGTTGGTAAAAGTGTTTCGTTATGATATTATGCAGAACTGATTTCCCCACTCTTGTGTGTGTGTGTGTGTGTGTGCGTGCAAAGAAAAATATTCGAATCTACCACTGTAAACAGCGCAAAGACCTATTTGCATGTGCTGTGTGAGTAGAACTTAGACAGGGAACTTGTTTATTTGAGAAATGGGCCTCCAATCTTTTGTTCTGCAATTTTGGCTTGAATTCTATTTTTGCATCCTTAACAATTCAGATTTATTTTATTTCATTTGCTTCTTTTTTTTTATTTTGCCAATTCTCAAGTAAATGTTTCTTAACTGCTGTGTATTGTGAGCAATTAACCAAATTCCATCTTCATTCAGGTCGTCCTTTCTTGAGTTGTGAAAATGGCTGTATCTTTTACAGGTGGAGGCGCTGCTTGGTTTGTCTTTCCAAGAGTGCTGCTGTTTAAACCCAGAAACACTTGAGTTTAACTTGAGCAGAAAGTTTTTTAATATGCAACTGAATTTCATTACTGTATTCTCTGGGAGTCAGAGAATCGGGGGGGAATTATGTAGAATCTTTTGAGCTTTGTTAAGTGTTCTTTACTGAGGTCTGGTTTTGATTTATTGTGTCCTACTTTCAAGTACTTAAGGAGCTGTCCTGAAATTGTGCCTACATTTGCTCTCCAGATGTATTACTCACCTTCACATCACTTGAATAATTGGTATATTTATGTTCTATTAAGGTCTTTATTTTGAAGTTTAAATGCACATCTAAATATTGATAGGTGACTTGATTTGTAGCTTTAAAGAATGAAAAGTTAATACAGGTAGAAGGAGAAGAGTCTAGGCATTAAGAACAGTGTGAATACATTGTCCTGTTCTGAGAAGAAAAAAACCTACCTTGTAAATATAAAGATCACGAGAATGCCTAAGTGTCTGGGCCTTAGAAGAGACAGCGGATGAGGTCTCAGGCTCAGATTACAGGGACCTTGTAGATCTCACTGAGGATTTGTGGAAAGGACTGATGGAAAGCCACTGATGATAAGGAGGAATCCCAAGAACTATCCATGAGTTTTACACTATAGATGGTCAAAGAAGTAGGGAGGGTAGCAGCTTAAAGCCATTGTAATGCTGATTTAATGTGGAATCAGATTGGGAAAGTGAAGATCGTAAAATCAGACTCGTTCAGTTTATAACACAGAATAAAGGCAACAGGACTTGTAGACATGCAAAGACTTAAATAGGTTAAAAAAAGAAGAAGGAGTAATGACTTCTGGATTTTAACATAAATAGCTAGAAAAGTGAAGTCAACATTTGCTGACATGAGGGAAGTTATAGTTGTTTTTTTTTAAACATACTAATTTTGATAACATGGCTGAAAGGTCAAGGTAGATTCATAGGTTGGAGGTAGAAATTATATTTACAAAGAAGAGCCTGCCTGGCTATTGAAGGGGTGAGTGTGAGTGATCTGGAACAGGTAGCTTAGGGGTAGGTCTAGGACTCTCCTATGATAATTGCATCTTTTCTTTAATTCTGTCCAGCTTTTTAATTGGGGATCCAGATCCTAGATTGACAAGGCTAGAGAACAAATAGAAATCCAAGGGACAAACGGCAGTAAATAGTTCAGGATAACCTCCCTTCTCTGGGACTCATTATTTTGACCTTTTGTTATCCCAATCAACTCTCTATCACATGCTACATTTGTACTTATCAATAAATATTTATCCACATATAATTCTAATAATTACATATGCAAATCTTTTCTCTAATGCATAAATACATTGTGTACAAGTTGAATGTCATAACTGCTGTCTTTTTTTTAAAAAAATAAGCGCAATTGTACTGAATTTGACTTCACAGTTCATCTTTCTGTGTTTATATTCCTTATTGGCCGTCCCTTAAAATGATATTCTTATTATTTATTAGATATATCTGGGGACTAAAGTGCTCTAACAGAAAGTTGGTAGATACTGAAAATTGAGATTAGTCTTTGTTTACTTTCAGTCCCAAAAAAGGATTTGCCCAAATGATCCATCACAAGGAAAAAGTTGTCTCATAATGATAAAAATATTGCAGTATACAATTTTATTAGGTTTCACTCTAGTTTCTATACTGCCATTCTCTGTAGAGTTAATTATAAACATTTTTACCAGGAGTTGAAATTCATTCCAGGGAGTATGATGAAAACATAAGGACTTGTATTTTGTATTTGAAGAGAAAGCGGTCCCATTTCTTTAGATTCTGAAGCCACCATTTTAAAGAAGTTTCCATAGGATCCAAGTACATCCTTGTCACTGTAGTTCTGAGGACCAAATTCCTCCAAATCTGAAGAAATAAAAAACCATTTGTCTTAGTCCACTGTAATCCCAAGAACCTCTACATCCAGAACAAAAAAACCAACTATGACAAACACAGAAATACTTGGTTCCCTGATTGCTCAACAAAAAGTCAAGAATATGAAGTAGTTGAGCATTTTAAAGAAAATACACAGTTGGGAGGCCTATAAAACAGCTGCTAATGCTTACCGACAGGTTCCATCATTAAGAAAAACATCACATAAATAAATGTTCAGAGACACATGTAAAGGTAGTTTATACACTGAATTATGTGGTTTATTCCCACAATGTAACAAAAATTGTGAGCCTGAGAAGTCAGAGTACACACGAAACCAAGCTCTTAAAATGGTGTTAAAGGAACTGGGCACTAGATGGACGGAAGTGCTTTAAGTCATAGCAGACAAGAGGCTTTCGCTTTTTTGACCTTCTACACAGCTTCTGTGTCTGTCTACTATGTTTTGTCTATTCTGACTGCTCTGTGTGTAGAAGGAAGCGTGATGATTAATTCTTGTCAGTAATCATTATATACATTGCCAATGTTGTACATTTATATCCTTCAAACCACAGTCTATGTATACCTCCCTTGTGTTCTTAGTTGAAATTAATACAAAATGGGCAAATAAACCTTCTGATTGAGACTTTTGAAAACTCTTTGATCCTATTATGCCTTTAATAGACAGAAATTACATTAAGTTGTACAACCTTCTGTAGTTGTCATGTACACCAAGTAGTTTTAAATTAGCATGCGGTAGTTGTCTCTACAGTGACTTCCAGAAAGTAAACTCTATGGTGTCAATTGGAATTGAAAAATGAGTTTGTATTTTGTTCATGGCATGTGCTCTATATATTTCACTTCATAAAACCTTAAGGGAGAAACTATCAGGGACTTTCTTCCAGTGATGCTACAATAGTGTTCCTTGAACAATTACTCTTCATAGCATATAAGTTCAACTTATATGCTTGTGACTATGTCATCTGATTACTTTATTTAAAAGTAACAAATAGGCTTAACATAGTAGATTACTTACTAATTTCTTTAGAGACTCATGGGGGGATGGGTTTTGATAGGACAATCTGTTATTTGAAAGGGCATTTCAATAGAAGTGAAGTAACCAGAACACAAACCACCTCTGTGAATGCATATGGACAAATGGTAATTTACAATGAAGTTATACATCAAAAGCAAAAAAATTAGTAACATTCTAAAAATTAATATATGTGTATCTCCACAGCCATGTTTCCTACTTTGCCAGTCTCTGTGTGAGCTGTAGAATCCAAAGATAGGATTATATTTCATATACCCATCCTCCCTTATGTATTAAAGATGAAATGGTTCCTATAAGAACAGGACAATCCAGAATACTTTATTTCATAGTAACTGTGCAAAGAAGAGAGGAAGTGCATCCCAGACAAGAGGTTAAACTGACAGAGGGGAGGTTATTTCTGAGGTGGAGGTTGTTGCAGAAAGGCTAAAGCAGGGTCCACACACTGCATCTTGCTCCCATTCTTCCAGTCTTTACAGTTTTATTTTTAATCCTCACTTGTTCACACTGTGGCTTCTAAAATCTCTGAGGTTAATTTTCCATTTTTAGGAATTCCCGAATATTGATAATTTGCATCCTTTTCATTTTCAGTAGCAATCCAACAATTCTTTTTTGGTGAATACCCATGGCCTGAGCCCAGGATTTAAACAGCGAGGAAGGGAGCTAAAGATGTTGTGCTTAATCAGTGTGTGCGATCAAGGTGGTGCCACGCCTTTCCCCCTTACGTTCATCACATTGAGAATGAATGGAGAGCTTATCAGAGAAAGTTAGGACGGAGGAGAAGAGAAGTGGGATGAGATAAGCAGCAAGGGAACTAGCAGAAGAGAGGAATAAAAAGGGGAAAATCAGTGAAGCGCTAACAGTGGGTAAAAGAACAAGGGAAATAGAGGGAGTGAAGGCAATGGGGAGAAGGAAGGAGACTTCTTCAGGATGAGCGCTTCATGGAAGGGTTAATGGATAAGAAAGCAGCGGCAGGAGGAGCCTGAGAAACCGAGACCTTGGTTGGAATCCTAATAGAGTCATTAATTCCTGTATAATTGATAACTCAATTTGGTTAACTCAGAAGATTCATTTTTATTAATTAGTCATGTATATGCATATACACACACACACAACAAACAGGCATGTGCAGTGCCTTCTACCTATGTCTAGGGCTCAGGGAACACACAGTTTCTGAGATGAAGATTATTATTTGCAATCAATTTGATTAGCTTTCCAGCAATATTCTTTTATAGTCAACCTACTTCCTTATAGAAATCTGTACTGATGTTGTTTATATAGAACACAAGCAAATGATTTTTTTCTTTTTTTTACAGAAAATGAGTTGCTTTCAGAAGACCACCAAAGTCACAAACTAGGCCTTAACCACTAACTTTAACAATATTTTTACATAGATTCTTTCAGTATATTTGCTGTTTTATCATTGAACCACTGAGTATAATGAAACCAAAGGTTTTCCGGTTTCATTGTATTTACATCTTGAACTTAATTACCCCGTGCTTAAGAAAAAAAATCTTATTTTAGAAACAAAAATGGTCGCTTTCCAATTTTATGCTATTATTCGATAATAATAAAAGCATAGATCACAATATCAAGTGTGTTCCACTAATCTTGCTTTAAGACAAAGTTGGAAAAAAATGACAAAGTTGAAATGTGACTGTTAGTACCACCCGGTTCAATGTATGCTCTTCACTGAGAAGGTAAAAATCTAAATCCTACCAAGGAAACTTAAGAGTTTTCATTTGGGAATGCAAAGCACCAGAATGATATAATTGTCAAGTTTACAAGAAAAAGAACCCTGAAAAATGGCTACATTCTTGAACCTCCAGAGACATCTAACAAAACCTAACAAGTCACTAACTCAGAAAGATGAGGGTCACCCTTACCATGATGAAAGGGAGCTCAGCATGAGCTGTCGTTGAAAAGGTGGGCAACACCCAATGCTTAATTAGTGATGTCAGCAGAGATCAGGACTGCTTGAGAGAATCGGGTGGACCTTAGTGATGTCAGCAGAGATCAGGGCTATGCGAGAGAATCAGGTGGACGCTCCAGAAACAAAGCCCATGGTGAAGATGAAGTGCGCCTGCACTGACCATGTCAGTCAGTGTGATACAGGTGCGAAAAGGAGGGCTTGTGGCCATGAAGACAGATCTGCAGGTAGAAATCAGAAATCGACAAGAGCAGGGATAATGCTGTATAGAAGAGGTGCTTTGGGACAACAGTACCTACTTGATAGGCACAAGTGTGCAAGGCCAAATTCATGTCACATGGAAGGCCGTTTGTAAGTATTTTAAAGGCAGTACTAACTTAAAAGGCGTATTTTGGAATCTCTTTAGAAAATAAAGATACCAATTTCTTTTTCAATTCAAGTCCCTTTTACTTAATGTTTAGCCATCCTGGCATGTGTGGCTTGTTTGAATGACAGCTGTCAATTAAGCTATAAAGACACGAGGAAAGCATTTGATTTCATGGTACTTTACAGTATGAGCAAACTCTTGATGGATGGGGCCTTGCAGACCTGGCTGTGGTTCCTCTAAAAATTGTGTCAGTATCATTTCACTGTCTTCTTTCATGCAGCATAGATTAGCCTAAATAGTTGTGCTCAGTAAGTGACAAACTACAAACCTCAATCAATCGAGGCTATCTCTCTTGTTGGTAACACGATTTGCTTTTGTATATAGACATCTCCTGTAATACCACTTTGACTACTCAGAACCAAGAAAGGGTCTCATTTTCCAGTGATTTCATAGGGAGAGTGGGACAAAAATACCCTGGTTTGGCTTAGCATGTGTGGCACTTGTCCTTGTCCTTGCATTACTGATTCTAGGGAACGGACCCCCCTTGTTAACCAGGTTGGTGAAAGAGGAGACTCAATGTTCAGAGGCACATGAAGAGTCCTTAACTTAGGAAGGGGTGTAGGCACAGAAAAACAAAACAAGGTACCTGCTTCTTACATGGAGAAATGGAAACCCACAAGATCTCACTCAGCGTACACATCTGTTAGGTAGAGGAAGAAGTAAGGGTACAGTAAGTGAGGCCTGTGATGTTCTAGATATAGAGAACAGTGTCCCCAATTGTTGGAACCCATGTTCCATATGTTGCCTCATGTACAAACATTCAACTGGAAAAATTCAACTCATAGCGTGTATTTGCCCCATAGAGATATGTTTTCTATCCAGCACTTCTGGACTTACAGACCCCTTTTCTCGTTCTTTAATTTAGAAGGAAAACTGCAACTGACCTTTTTTTTTCCTGTTGATCCTTGATCCTAACTTGTATTAGAAGAAATATCTTTGACAATTCTGGGTATCCCTTAGCACAATGCTTATGGGCTCTGTCTATGATAATATTCAAACACTAACTCCGCCATTTTTCAACTGAATGACCCAGCTCACATAATTTCTCTGTGACCTAGTGTTAATATCTCTAAAATAGGGATGCTTTGATAAGTCTCTTATAACTGGATACTTATTCAAATAAAATTTGATATTAATAATAATGCTTGGTATTTTGTTAAGGCTAGCTCTTACCTCCCTTTTTCTTCTCTCATCCTCAGCATGTCTGTCTCTCATCCTGCTTTTGGTATCTCAGTCATATATGAAAATTTAGTTATACCTTCCACAGGTAGGGTAGAATTGGATGCAGTTATATTTCGAGGAATGTCTCCTATCTAAAGTCTAGCTTCCTCTTCTATCATCTGCCATTCCCCTTCGTCTGTGGAATCTTTATACATTCTGCAAATGGAGCTCTGGTTCTTCATTCCTTGTTTGTAACATAAACTTTCATCTTAGCTGGTGTTAAATGGTTGAGGCCTTAGGCTCCTTCCCTGAAAACTCCTGGCCTTTACATTTATAAAAACTTTAGTTTTTCATTGCACATTATAAAATCTTATCTTGCCCTCTAATGTGCGATGAGAAAGTGGAGGCAGAGCAGGCAGTAAAGGAAATGCTATATAGGAGAAAATTCTTAGTTAGCATATCAAAATATTAACCCTCTACATTGTTTCTGCTTGTACTGTCTCCTGTTTCCGAAATTCTTTCCAATACCAGCCAGAGTCCTATATAATAAAGTTGAAGTTTGAGTGCTTCTTCTACTCAGAAACATTTTGAAACTACTCCAGCCCAAAGTGAGGTTTTTCTTTTTAACATTATTTTAGTGGTCTTATCACATTTATTCAGATTGCTCTATTTTTTTTCTCTAGATTATCTGTTCCTAATGGGCTAGGGAAAAAAATTTCACTTTTAGAATCTCTATTTCTTTCAGTATCAAACATACCATTGACGCAGGAAGCAATCAAAGAAGTAGAATCTATTGAATCATATTGTAGGAAGTTGAGAAAAAGGGTTTTTTTTTCATCTCTACTCATGTTTTCCTGGTCCCTTGAAGGCCTTATCTGTTACTGCGTATCACTAATATTGCTATAACTAGGTGCAATGTATTACTGTTTTGGACTTTACACACCAGCTACACTGTGCCACCCTTTCCACCAGACTCAGAAGACAGACATTTGAGTGGAGGATCACCATCAAGACCAGAGACTGTTAAAGCAGTGGGATTTAAAGAGCGTGTGTTATCTGTGGCACCTTTCTGGAAAGGAGTGGATAAAGAACCCTGGAGTTGTGATGTTTCTATTAACCTGAAAGTGCAGGACAGATATCTTTTGTTTCTTGCAGAAGCCTTGATGGACATTGTTGGTCAGGTAGGTCCTAGACAGTGGGCAGAAGATGAACAAGGAAAGAACACTTGGAATTTCAGCCTTGGTAGCATAAGCAAGAGTTTAGTGACATAAGACCAAAGAATTATATATTCTATGTTTAAAAATAGACATTTTATATAAAATATATTTTGTTACAACATACCATTATTTAGATTCTCCAGCCAGACAGTTTAGATCCCAATAAATTCATCTCCAGTCAGAATCACTCATTTCATCTCCTTCTTGCCTAGAATTTCATCCCTAGAGTTCTGTTATCTTAGTATGCTTTAAATGTCAAGTAAGGTAGCACATTAAAAATTCAAAATATTGTACAATATAGTAGGTCACCAATAAAATTTTAGCTTGCAAAAATTAAAAATAGTCATTTCTCATTTCCTCACCTTTTATTCACTCCTTCCTTTTCTCCCTCTCTTTTTTCTCTCTTCCTTTCTTCTTTCTTTCGTTGTTTCTTTTCTGTTTTACTCTTCACAATTAATTAGTAAGAAGAAAGTGTGAAAAGATATGTTCTACTAGGAAGAAGGTATGATTATTACTCTACCCATCTCTACCTATCTGTCTGTCTATCTATCTATCTATCTATCTATCTATCTATCTACCATCTATCTACCTATCTGTCTATCTATCTATCTATCTATATATCATCTATCTATCTGTCTATCTACCTATCTCATATATCATTCTTAATGTCTATCTCCTGAAATAATATGTATATTTGGCTTTGCTTTTACACCATTCTCTTAGAAGCCAATGAAGTCTATGGTGAATAGTGTTAGAAGAGGGGAAGTGCCTTATGCCATTTTATTCAGGGATTATGGATAGCAGAATAGCTTTGATTTTAATTTTATAAATGTTCTAGACAGAGGATAGAGAGATTTCACTTCTGGATAATAAAAGCTCAAATATCCAACGTCAGATGTTTTTGTTTTACAAGCTTGTGTTGTAGAGAATAGAAGAGCCATCTGGGGAGGGGCATGTTTTCTCTGGGCCACTGCAGCTTTTCAGACTTCAAGTTTGCTGCTCTAGAATGCTTTTAGTCATCTGGTTTCCTAGTAACACAGTGATAATTCCCAAACATTTTTTCTACAGGTCTAGTGAAAATGGAAATAAAGAATAGAAGAAGTACAATGTTCTTACTTGACAATCAGACATTTTAAAGTTAAAGAAAATGCATCACGTTATGTAATAACAGGAGTTGGCATTGTTTGCTTTTTCATTTGTTGGAGATGAGGTAGCTGGAAAGTGGTAGATGATGAGAGTAGGAAAGACAGTTTGTATTGTTTTTGTTCTGACTCATTAATACAGTATGAAAATAGATCCATATCTATTACCATGCACAAAACTCAAGTCCAGATGGATCAAAGACATCAGTATAAAGCCAGCCACACTGAACTTCATACAAGAGAAAGTGGGAAGTACACTTGAACACATTAGCACAGGAGACCGCTTCTTAAGTATAACCCCAGTAGCACAGACACTGAGATAAACAATAAATGAAACCTCCTGAAACTGAGAAGCTTCTGCAAAGCAAAGGACATGGTCAACAAGACAAAATGGCAGACTACAGAGTGGGGAAAAGATCTTTACCAACTCCACATCAGACAGAGGGCGGATCTCCAAAATATACAAAAGACTCAAGTCATCTGTATTTCAAAGGGGTTCCAGTGAAGCCTCTGAAGGTGAACCAGCATTGTCCTCAAGTTAAAACTGACACCATGTTTACATAACTATTGGGCACTAGAGCAGAAATTGATATAATGGTTTGTCTGACACTGAAGTTCATATTCCTGACTCTGTGTCACATGGCTTCACATAATTTTTTTTGCATCTATGAAGTCATGAATTCCTCCCTTTGACAATACCTGGCTATAATATTTTGAGCTACCCATGATTAGGAGCTTAATCAACTATTTGATTTATCTGAAACTACTTCTGTATACACAGAATTTTAAAATGATAATCAGTTTAGTGAAGAATTAATTTGTACATGTATGGTTAATGAGAGTCATTTGGAAACAGTTGTTTGGATTGCATCATCTTGATTTGGCTGGAACGGGTTGCAAGCTGTGCCTTCTCATCTTCCCATATTATCACCTTGTTTTCCTTTCGCACCTACATTGTCCTCTGCACATTCTGCTCTATGAGCAGGCTGTCCTTTCCAGGAGAGTCTTTCCACTCTGGCAGACATGCTGTTCCAGGGCTCTCTCAGTTGTTCAGAGTTTAGTTGGAGACCTACAGACTGCCTCTGCAAACACCCCATTTTCCGGCCGATGCCACTCCCTGTCTCCTTTCCAGTAAATCCTTATTAGCTCACTTTAGTTCTGTTTCCTTGTTTCCTCTTTGCCATGCGGCCTCCCTTCTGCAGAGATGCTCACTTACCGCTCTGTGCTGTTGGCATTTCTTACTTAGCATCATTACTCTTGGAGTGTCTACTTGTTTATTTGCATTTATATGCAGGCTCTCCTAATTTTCTTTGCATCTATCCCCTCTCGTCCTCACCATTTTGTCAGACAGGACAGCCTTCTGGGTAACACCACCAGGAATACATTTCTCCCCTGGGAAACACGACAGAACCTTTCCTTCCAGTGTTTCTTGCACTTTCCCTTTAAAGCATGCCTCTGCTGAAGCAGCTAAGTGGCAGCACCACATAATCCTGGAGGAAGCCAGCAGAAATGCTATCTCAGAGCTTTTGTGTTTAACTCTTCATTGTCCATTTTGTGCAGATTTCAATGGCCCACAAATAATAATCGTTGAGTCAGTTTTTATTTGACGCATAACAGGCAAGCATTTAGCATCTATGAGAACCTTTAGATTTTGCACTATGCATTTTCTTGATTTTTCTACTGTGCTCTGGGTCTCCAGCCCCCTCTTTCAGGACAACTTAATGTACATGCCAGTAGCCTCTGAATTTTATTCCAGTTATTAAGTTGGGTTCAGAATATGGAAACAGTGCCAATGAGGGGCTGTTTATTCATATTTACATGTGGGATTTGATATGGACTCTCAGCATCTCTGTAAATAGGAACACCGTTTCTCATTCAGTGCTACTATCCTGCTTGGGTCTGGACGGCATCCTTTCCTTTGTGTTATTTTCCAAATTCAGGCTAATTCTTTTCTGACCTCTCAGAATTCTGCTTGTGTGCCTTGACATGTTTATTCAATTATTAAATTATATATTTTATATATATATATATATATATATATATATATATATATATATATATATATATATAAATAACTGGGGCTTGAATGCCAGGCAGTCACTTCACTGATGAGGTGCATTTATAACCCCTTTCATTTATTTTTTTTCTTGGTTTTAAAATGAGGTCTTGTTAAGTTAGTTACTCAGGAGAGCTTTGAATCGCAAGCAGGCCTCGAACTTGTGAGCCTGCTCCCCCAGCCTCTTGAGAATGTAAATCTCATCACTAAAACTCCTTGGACCACAAAGTGATTGTGGCATCAGTTCCCATTGGCTGGTGTACATCAACAAAAGCATGAACAATTAGATACAGTGCCTTTAAGGCACTGAGACTAAGAGTTAAAACTACCATCTAAAGGCTGGAAGGAATTGTTAGCTATAAGAGCTGTTACAAGAAGCAGCAGTAAAGATCAGAGAAGTCAGACTAAAAGAGCAATTGGTTTTATGAAGAAAAGGTGAGTACAGAGTGATGCTAAGCTGATGCATTGAAAGATGAACTGTTTTGCCCACGGATTGACCTAAGAAAGAATGGGGGTGTGGCTGCCCAGAGAGACATCCTGAAGAGCCATTATTTCATCCATAGGCTGAGTGTAGATTCTTGGTAGCCCAAGTTTACAGGAGTAGAATGATGTCCTGGTTAATTTATCATCAACTTGTTACAAAGTGGGTCAATTGGGGAGAAGGAAACTCAGTTGAGAAAACACCACCATCAGAATTGTCCTATAGGCAAATTTGTCAGTATTTTCTTGGTTAATGATTGATGTGGGGGTATCCGGTCCACTGTGGGCAGTGATATCCTTGGATGGATAGGCCTGAGATGTATAACAAGGCTAGCTGAACATTGGAAAGCAAGCCAGTAAGCAGTGTTCTTCAATGGTCTTTCCTTGGGTTCATGCCTCCTTGAGTTCCTACCCTGACTTCCCTTTGTGACGGACAATAAGCTGTAAGCCAAGTAAATCCTGTACTCTAATGCTGGTCATGTTGTCTATCATAGCAATAGAAAGCAAACTATGATAATGAATTAGCATGCAGACAAATCTAAAGATCTTAGTGAGTCATTCTATATGGTGCTGTGACCCCAGAAGATCATACTCTGAGTAGAAAAATTAGTTTTCTTTTTAGATAGATCACTTCAGTTACTGTGACCTCACTTAAAAGAGAAGACAGAATATGCAGATAACAAAGGTGAAGAAAGAACTAGAAGCTAAATGTAGCAACAGTGATGCTTGAAGATAGGACAGATTGAAACTTGTCTGAGATTTGGAATAGTAGGGAAAGAAAAGACAGCCCTGCAGAGCTGCAGGCTGCTTGTTTGTCAGATGTATCAAAGTAAAGAATAGGTTTCGAGGTGAAACATGAGGGCGGGATAGTTAGCTCACTCACATTGGGGTTGAGTTTCTTTAATACATGCAAGAACTCACAGAAGCAAGCTTTGGACCAAGAACATGGATTGGAGCATCACCACAAAGCAGGTCTCACTGATGCCATGGACATGGTTCAGGATACTTTGTAGTTGCTGATGAGGAAGACAGGAACAATAGAGCAAAGTCTAAGAGGTGATTTTCAAACAGTTATTTAGTATAAAGGACATGGTAGTGCTTTCAATAGTCACTGTCATAGGCCTTATCAGGTCTTGAGATATACCAAGGTTAGAGACATTTTATATTCTCGATTTCACAAGTGAAGACACTCTCTAACTCATAGAGGTAAGCTTACATTGATCACTTCCACACAGTAAAAATGAGAATAATGTGCGATATCTTTGATTCTTTGCCTATCACATAGCTTCCTCACTGTCCCCATTTTAGCAAACATCTTGGGTATAGGACTAGATTAATATGCAGGGAAGTTTAGACAAAGTACTCTTGGGACCCATATGAAATACATCACATTATAGAAATGGTTGTCTACTTTCACTTATGTGTCAACTTGTGGAAAATTTTATTTTCAGGATTGTGACCTTATTTTATATGCTTGTACACCGGGTTTCAGTTCTATAGTTTTAACTTTTATTTTACAGTTTTCATTAAAAACCAGATATTTTTATTTTGAAATAAAAATTGTATATATATTATATAAATTAAAAAATTTAATATATTATATAAATTATAATATATATTTATGAAATACATATGGGATGTTTTGATAAACCTCATTCATCTTTTATATTTCTGACTACTGTTTTAGGATTTCTTTTACTATTGTTGAATTAGCTCGCATTTGTAACCCATTATCAATGAATTAAAAGGACCATGATCTTAAAGACTTCTACCTCCTTTTTGAAGAATTGCCACAATTTTCACTTTCAGTTCAGTATTACACTGAGGCACAGATGGTGAAACCAATTTGAAAATAGATAGACTTTCTATTCGGTTTCTTTTCATGTATCTATGGTTGTTATCTAAATCACAAGCTAAGACTATGGGCTGGAAAGTCCCTTTGAAGAAAAACGCAAGGATAAAGGTCATTAGATTAGTGTTACTGCTATGCATTATGCAACATGACCAATAAACTAGAATATCCTTGTTAGATATATGAAGCCACCATATAATAATTTACAGCTGACTTTTACAGAAACACTCGGTAGATTCATGACTTATTAAAAGAGTTTATCTGAAAAATCCTTACACATACTTTAATGTCAGTTTCTGAGTAACTTGCCAAAACACTAATGCCCACTTTAAAAAAAAAAACAGAGTGAATGAAAGGGGACTTACCACAGAATATATATCATTCATCAGAAGAGAAGGGAAGAAATCAATCAAAGAGAAGATTTCTCTCATCAAATTAGATACAGGCTTGGCAGGTTTTCCCAATAACTTCCATTTTCTAAATGAACGAGGCAGCAAAGTCACGGACTGCATTGGAATAAGGGAAAGGTGTTGCTGGTTGGAAGAGAAAACCAATGGAGGTAAGGACAAGTTAGGGGAACAGGAAAGTGCTACTGTGTCATCTGTACTCATCTTCAGCTGGGCTGTGAAGTCCTGGGACGTGTAAGGTCCTTCTTAAGATGTGGCATCTCTCAACATGGCCGAGAACTTTCTCCCAGTCATGTTCATCACTAGTAGAAATTTAGGCTTAAGGGGAAAGAACTGTGGGAAGGCAGAGGGGCAAAGGGACTGTTCCCAACACATGGTGACTGTGGTGAAGTACTAGGATCTCAACCAGCTAAGAGGAGAGACACTGCAGGGAATAGAAACAGAAAAGAACACTGGATTATACTGATGAATTCAGAAAATGGATAATGTAGGACTCTCCCAGGGAATTAAACAGATTATAAAAAAATATTGTAGTTTTAAAGCAACAGACTAAAATGATCACCAGGAAAAATCAGCAGCACAGACAGTCTCAAGAATAATAGTTTGCCTGAGGATATTATGGCAAAAGCATAGGAGGGCATCTAAAAGAGACATTTCTCTCCTTTTTCTATATAACTGGTAAAACTGATTAAAGTAACTGATTAATTAATAGATTAAACTGATCTATTTGATTGGTACTCCTGCAATTGTCTGCTAAACAAATTGACTTTGTTTCATGCATATAAATGCAAGAACATCGTTCTCTTCGCTTCAGATTGATTTGTGTATAGTAAATCTACCACATAAAGAAGTGGCTGGACATGTGAAGTGTCTTTTGTTATCTTCTTTAAAGGACGCTAATATGTTATTTTAATCATATAACCCCACTAGTATGACTTTCTTAATACAGATTTGGAAACATTGCCTTATATATTATTTGCTTTGTTGGGGAAAAATTCTGTGATGACCAGTGGTGGATGTCTGCAAATGTTCTAAGTTTGGAATGTTTTTGAAGGTTCTGGTAAATTTTATAAAAATGACTTTAAGATGTTTTATACTTCATAGCTTAACAGTGTCTCTGTTCAATCAGTTGTCATCTCATTGTTGGATTTTGTTATTTTGTTATTCACTAATTTTATGAGAAAGCAACATTTTATAAACATTTTAATTGACATATATCTATTAGTATGATTAAATTCCTCCCATGTTTTCAGTATCTCATGTCTAGTTTGTTGCATTGTTAGATTATGTGTATGGAATTTTATAATTTCTTGTTCTGTTCTGTTTCTCATTTTGTTTTTCACAATCAAAGCTTAAGGTACCTACAACTTTTAGTGAATGAGGACATGGACCTTCTCTGGGAAGATGCAGCTCTGAGTACAAGCCACCATAAGCTCAAGGAAACTGGAAAGGCAAAGGCACTGCTCCCCCTGATACAGGGAGCCTTAATACCAGTGCTCAAACTCCGACCAGGGAAGAACAGACCTCTTTAAGCTATGTGTTTCCTTTCCTGTATGTCTTTGTGTAACACACAATTCACCTAGCTGTTTATGATGGCTCTGCTCAAGTAGTGATGACAATTGTAGCTTTTGGTTGTTTACAACTTGATCTCCGGAAAGTTCAGCACTTTAGTAAGGCCAAAGGGATAGTAACTGAGAGAGATGAATGTAAGTAGATTAAGTGGATCATCTCTACAGGAAGACTGTAAGTCTTTCCATAAAGTCTGTCTCTTTCCAGGGACGTTCTTCAGACTGCATTGAGTCTGTACAGATATTATAGGTTATAATGATCTGTGTTCCCACAGCATTCATAGTAAGGCAAGGTTTTCTCACATTTTAATAATTTCACGACCTACAATGTTTTCATGTAATTGCTAAAGAAAAACTTACCAGAGAAATGGAATGTATTTAGCAGTCAGTGGCTAGTGCTCCCTCCCTTTTCTCCCTCTTTCCTCTCTCTCTTATTAAAATAATGGGTAAAATTGTGCATATTTCTTATGTATGGTATGATTCTGTGAAATATATATGTATATATGTGTGTGTGTGGATTGTGGAATGAGGAAATCTTGCCTATATACATATCACCTTGCACAATTATCATTTATATAGTAGAACGAGTTTATAGCCCTTCTCTTACACATTTGGGTAGGTTGGCTGGCTCAGTAAATAGAGGCTCTTGGTCAGGGTTCAGATGAATTGAGTGCAATCCTTAGATTCCAAAAGGTGACTGGAGAGAAGAAGCTACTCCCAAGAGTTGTCCTCTGACCCCCAAACACCCATCATGGGGTGTATAGTCACATATGTGCTCAGATATATGCACACACAATCATAACAATGAATAATAAATACTTCTTGCAATAATACATAATTAATGATAACAATAACTTAAAATTTATTTTCATTATTATGCTACACTCACCAAATTGTATCTAGAGCTCATAAATAGATTTGTTCCTTCTAACTGAACTTTTGAATTCTTTCATCAACACCTTGCTCATCTCATGGTTCCCTTCAATGACCTGAACCCTGTTACTCATTGATATTTTTTTCCATTTACTTCTATGACGTCAAAATGATTCCACTTGTAAGCAATGACACTGCTGTGTTTCTGTGTTTCGTTTCTTCCCTTAAGATTATTTCCTCTAGATTCATTCATCGTATTAATGGCAGAAATTGCTTCTGTGTATGACTGAGTAGACCTCTGCTGTTCACGTGTGCCGCATTTCCTTTCCCAGCCCATTCACATGTGAAGACTGCTTGGCTGCATATGTTTGCTAATGTGGATAATGCTATAGAACACAGGGGACACAAATACCTTCTCCACTACAGATTTCATTTCCTTTGATGACAGATAGTGAAAGATTAATCATACCCCTTGATCATTTGTTTATTTTTTTACATTTACTTAGATTATATACATTTTGTTATAGAATTGAGTTCCTTATATATTTTTATACTAACTCTATCTAATTTGTGCATTATAGTGGTATATTTTTTTCAACTAGCTTTTAAATTTATTTCTCATATGCTGGAAATTTAATTTACAGCACTAATATTTGGGTTTCAAAAATATTTTAATAGATTATTTTGAATTTTATAATTTGAACATTGAGATATAGTTCTCAAGTATATGTTATTATCCAAAATCAAAACAACTGAGCATATAAACATTATTTTTAACTAATTATATATTAAAAAATAGAGATTCAAATATGTTGAATAATCTCTTCTAGGGTTCACAAAATAAAAATATTAGTCCAAGCTTTTCTGATAAATATATTCATTTCCCATGTGACAATATCGTTGGACACACAACTTTTAGAGGTGAAAATATTTTAACATGATCTATGTACAGTCACAAGTTGAAAGCACAGTGAAGAAGGGACAAATCCAGGAAGGATGAGGACAGTTATTCTGAGTGCTGAAGACAGTAGATCTGAAACAAAGGCCAGTGAGGAGTTGACAATTATTCTCCAATTTCCTCCATGGCTGGCTGCTGATATAATGGCATCACCCAGTGTGACAAAGACACCAGGCACAGAGCTTTGTCACTGCAAGATGACAACTGAATTGTCTTCTCCACATTTCATATTTGTTAGTGACACTATATACAGTTTAGAAAACCTGGCACATAAAATTCCAAGTTGAGTGGTGAGGCTAGGTTCAGTTAGACAAGTGGGTTTCGGCAGAATTTCTGTGCACTGATGGAACCATGTGACATGATAGGTGTTTTGTATTTAGAAGGAAGAGAGGGCCACACATTAATATCCAGAAGGAGCTCCATGGAAGGAGTGTTATAAAAAAGAAAATGCTAATAACGCAAAACAATATATTCCACTACAATACAGACAGCTGGTTGACCCCTCATTTCATGAAATGCACAGAACAGAGACTATAACTGGGTAGATTTCAGGAAGACCACTTGAAAGTTTCATAGTTTCATGTCCCCCTAAGATTTTGAAAGCTTATAATCAATGCACAAACAAAAGTCAATAACAATACTTAAAGTACAAACAGTTTACAAGAGGTAAGTTTTGTTCACAAAGGACTGCAATGATAAATACAGGATATTTAATAATTTAAAAATAAATGAAGGTGGTTTCATGGCAAAATTCAAAAACTTTGTTCGTGATGCTTACTGTGAACCAGTTCCTGTTTAAGCTGCTGAACATAAAACCTGATTAAGTGACAAGAATACTTGTTGACAGGCTTGCTAGTTGTGGTGTGGAAATCACAAAGATACGTCTGTGTGTGTGTGCGTGTGTGTGCGTGCGCGCGCGCGCGAGCATGTGTGTGTGAGTGAGAGAGACAGAGACAGAGACGGAGAGACAAACACAGAAAGACAGAGACAGAGACACACAGAGAGAATATGGATTCCCATGGAAAGGGGCATATAGATCAGGGCATGGGAAAGGTTAGGGCATCGTAATGAATTTCAGAAAGAGTGAGGTTTAGGTGAGCCTGAAATCTGACAGATTAGTGTGTGTAAGAAAACTGAGAGCAACTGTAAGGGGCAGAATATCCTAGACAATCAACAGCAGTTGTTGTACCTAGAGTGCAGTGGACACTAGCAAAACAGTAACAAGGTAATTGGGATAAAAATTGTGAATAACATGAGGGCAAAGTACTTGAATTAAAAAGAAGGTGCAAATTATAATGCACTGCCAATATTCCTGTGCATATCCATTCCACATAATGATGCAGAGGTTCAGCCTTCCTTTGTCTTCTATCTCTTTGCTTACTTTGCTTGTCCAGGGGATACAACTTAGGGCTAAGGGACTAGGCAAGTGTTTTACTACAGAGCACCTTTTCTGTCCTTTCCTTGTTTCTTAAAATCTTCTCTTGTGGTAGGTAGATAGAAAAAGACAGCAAGAACGAGACACACCCCTTTCTTAACTACTCTGTCACAGGAATGACACACCCCTTCTTTTCCCTGTCCCCTGGTATGGTAATTTGAATGAGAATGGCCCCATTGACTCCCCTGTTTAAATGCTTGGTCCCCAACTAGTGGAACATTGGGGGTGGGCTTTCAGGTTTCAGAAGCCTATGCCAGGCCAGTGTCTTTCTGTCTCTTTCTCTGCATGCCGTCTGTGGATTAGCTCGAAGTTCTCGCTGTTCTTCAGCACAATGTCATTCTGCCTGCTGCTATACTGGCCACAATGATGGTGACAGATTGACTCTGAACTTGTAAGCAAGCCCCCAATTAAATAATTTCTCTTCTAAGTAGTCTTGGCCATGGTGTCTCTTCATAACACAAAACACAATTAAGACACCTTGTCAGCATTTTGTTATACGCACATTCTTCTGGCAAGTGATGCTTGGAACAGTAGTTTAGTTATAAGAGCAATTTAAAATTGCAGGGGCGGGGCTTTGATAAACCCATAGCTTTCTCAATTACGCTAGCATAGTTAATGATGGAATTAGAAATGATAAGTCGAGGAGTCAAAGCAGGCAGGGTTTGTAAGGAATATTTTATTCCAAGATATGATTTTACCTAGAGGAACATTTTAAGTTGACTCTTGAAAACAATATTTAGAGTTTTCTAGATCATGTTGCCTGTCCCTATTAAGAATAATTTCTTAATAGATAGTATAGAGACTGGCAGGATGGCTCAGCTTGCTGCATAAGCTTGTGGACTTAAGTTCAGTATTCAGAACCCACATCAAAGTGGAAGGGAAGAACTGACTCCACAGATTTGTCCTCTGACCTCCGCACACATGCCATAGCACATGTATGTTCACACATGTATATGAAACACACAACCAATGAGAAAACAAATAGATACTTCTAAACAACGTGACAAGTAACAGACTACAGATATGGTTCAGTTGATTGAGTGTTTGCCTGGTATACACAAAGCTCTGAGATAATGAAACTAGGCATCTCTGTTCATGATCATAGTCCCAGCACTGAGAAGGTAGAGAGAGGCAGGAGGTTCAGAAGTTCAAGGTCATCTTCAATTACATAAGTGAGTTTGAGAACAGTTTGGACTACATGGCACCCTGTCTCAATCAAACAATCAAAAATCACTCAATCAAACAATCAAAAATAATGGGTAGAACACAAAGGAGGATGGTGGAATTCTGCATGCCACAATCCTGAAGGTTTTTTGCAATAAATACTTGTTGGTGTTTCAGCATAAGAAGGAATATATTTGATAGAGGTAAGCTTAGAACTGGGAAATAATTCAGACTCTGTCTTACACAATAGTGGCCTAGACATCGAGAGGTGCTACCCAATCAAGACCAGAACTGATAAAGAGGCTTTCTAAACAGGACTGCCTCAAGTTTGTAAGGGAAAATGAAAAGTCTCTAACTTTTAACCTGAGTTGTTTGGACCCATGGTTATGGCATCTCTTTGGATAGGAAGAGAACAGAGACACATGAGAGGCTGGAATATAGTCAAGAGCTTCAGGGAGAATTGGAATTCACGTCTTTGTCAGCTTTATAGTCTGACACTTGTTGTTCTTATGTTGACTGTATTTGGTTCAACTGATGCATATTTGTAATGGGGTCAGTCACATGTTCAGAATAGGTTTGGTTATTTGAAATTATTTTTTTTTCAGGATTAGAAATAAAAGAAGTGTATTTGAGAGCATCGTGGATAAGTTGGCCACAAGATATTAATCTAAGTCCTGCATGGATTGAGTTGGACCTATGCTTTCATTGTGAAATTTTGTTATATTTCATGTTCTAATAATATAGCTTGTAACCTTAGAAATGAATCTCAGAAATATGGTACCTCTCTTGGGGGGACAGCCTAGGAGTCTTCCTTCTGGTAAGTTCTATATTTGTGCAGAACAACTGGAAATACACATCTTTGCAGTCAGTTCTTTGGAGTACTAGTCTCAAAGATCTGTTATCAAGTTATTCCTTATTTTTTTATTATTATTTTGCCTGTGTGGATGATGTGGGGGTTGCACACATATCTCAGAACAACCCAGGAGCTCAGAGCACAACTTTATGGGATCCATTCTCTTCTACTTTTCCATGGATTCTGTGACTCTAACTCAGGTTACCAAGTTTATGTGGCACGCATTTTACTTTCTGAGCCCAGACCTTAACTTCTTTCTTAATATTAAGCTCAACTAAAGAGGCAAAAAGACTCTCTGAAGTATAAAGTTTTATCACAAGTAGATAAATAAATGCCTTCTAAAATTATTCTTATCGAAACAAAGCCCCCAGTGATACAATAAATCTGTGCACACATGTAACCAATTTAAATAAGTTGCTGTTGATAATCTTATGAGTTTTTTTTTTTCTGGTGCAGAGCCAGTCCACAGTAGTTCATACAGATTATGTTTTACCTGATTATTCTAATTGGCTATCTATACACTGAACATCATCCCTAGAGAATTAATCCCTTGTTGCTTGCCACATTTGTGTGAAGACCCACAAATAGAAAAGAGACAAAGAAACGAGCTGACATCCTGGCTTGGGCACTCAGAGGTGTGTGTGTGTGTGCATCAGGTATGCCTGAGCATCTGCTGAGCTGCCTGCTTCTTGGTGACTGGCTCCGGGGCCTTGCGCCGGGTTACTTGTCTTTCTTCAGCTTACACAGCATTTGTGGAGTTAATGAGGTGTTGTGTATAAAGGTCTGTGAGCCAAAATGGAAAAGGGATTATCTAGCTACACCGTGATATGACAGAGGAACCAGGTATGATGAAGGGGAGTTTGATAGAAGGCTCCTGGCTAGATTCATCTTGGTACTGTAACCACCATCAGATTCATTATTTTTATGGAAGAAAAGTTGTAAGAGAAATAGGCTCTTCCACACTTTCTGTGTTGATTGGCTTCTTCCAGGTATTGTAGGAGAAGACTGGAAAGATGATTAAATGAAATTTTTTTTCTTCTGTTTCTGAAGGGAGTTGTACCACTTTCAGTCCACATGGAAGATGGTATTTTAGTTACATTGTCACTGATCTTTTGTGGCTCCCACAAAAGTGGTGACATTCCTATTGCAAACCTGCACAGCGGTTTTTTGTTTGGTGATAATGGTGATTGGACCACTCACACCCAATCCTGTATTCTGTTTCTGTGAGCACAGACGCTAAGGGTCCTATAATTCTATCTTGCCTTACTAATCATAGTATTTAGTTGCAGGCTCACTTGATGAAGGCTTATTCTGCTATGACATTTAAAAGAACTAATCATATCATTTTGCAATAGAAGATAAAATATTTGTGACTCGGAGACGAAGTGGAAAAGTTTGACTATCTGTGCCTGCTTTATTTTAGGCAAATAGAAATATATCTAAAAAAAAATTGATTAACCCAGAGGAAGTGGGAGGGGCATTAGAACTGCTTATAACCAGTTGACTGAGTAGGCTCTGCAGACACCAATCATCCAGTAAAGTGAATATGTTTTATACCAACTGTTTCCAGGTTCTCAGGAGTAGACTGAGTGGGTGGGCACATTGTAGAAATGAATCAGGATACTTTAGAACTCTAGCTCTCTGCTTCCACATACATTTTATCACATTAGGTAAATATTAATTACCAATTATGTGGTAAGATGTGTGTAGACTAAGGATCTACATTCTCCTCCTACTATCATATGAATTATAGTCCAACTGATGGAACAAAATATTTGAAAAACATTAAATATTAAGTGACAATAATAATTACTATATTTGAAAAACTCAGTAGATGGTACATGACTATCTCTGATTCTGTTCTCGGTGATGCATAACTCCATGCTCAGGGTACTGTGTTAATCAGGGTATGAAAGCAGAGACTGCTTGTTCGTTCCCAGTTGCCCAGACCTAAATAATCACACAGAAACTATATTGATTATAATACTACTTGGCCAATGGCTTATGCATATTCCTAGCTAGTGCTTACATCTTAAAATAACCCATTTCTATTATTCTGTGTATCTCCACGAGGCTGTGGCTTACTGGGTTAAGTTCTGGCATCTGTCTCCTTAGGCAGTTGCCTGGTGTCTTTCTGACTCCACCTATTCCTTATATCTCTGTTGTGATTTTCCACCTGGCTTTATTCTGCCAAACCATTGGCTGAAACAGTTTTATTAACCAATGGCAATAAAATATAATCATAGGATACAGAGGGTAATCCCACATCATAGAAATCTTAGTACAGTAAGTAAATGCTTTGATTGACTTGTCATGCCTGCCTCTGGATGATGGACAGCTAGGTGGAAGCCTGTCAGGGTATGTTACAATATTTTCAAACATCTGCAATTCTTTATTTTTATTTTTTTATTTTTATTTTTTTGATTTTTCGAGACAGGGTTTCTCTGTAGCTTTGGAGCACTAGCTCTTCTAGACCAGGCTGGCCTCGAACTCATAGAGATCCACCTGCCTCTGCCTCCCGAGTGCTAAGATTAAAGGCATGCACCACCACCACCCAGCTCTTTATTTTTATTTTATCAATTAAGTAAATATTGAATACCAAGTTTTATAGTCTGTTGTAATTATTTCCATGGTTTTGCCACATTTTAGAGCTTTTATCTCTGTTGTTTTTAAAGTTGACTTGAAATTAAATTTTGGTAAATAGTGTTCTCAAATTCAGCCCATCTTTCTTCAGTATAAACACACATGCGCGCACACACATGCACCTGCACACTGTATGCACACTCAGATATACATAGATTATTGACTATCACAAAGGCAACTGTAGTACATGACGGTATTGCTACTTGAAGAATCTTCTGGAGTAGAATAAAAGAAATAATGTGATAAACAGGATGGCTTGACCAAAAGTGAAAGGGTAGAAAAATGTGAATAACACAGAGAGAGCCTTGAGTTCAAGTAAATGCATCATGGACAAAAATCTTGAGGGATGTGACTGGAAGATTAGTTAGAATTCAATTAGAAAGCATTGGATTCTTGGCTGATGGGAATCTCTTGTTTTAGTTTATAGAGAAATATTGAAATTATCTGGGCAGAGGATTGCTCTGGTAAAACCAGACTGTCTTGTTAGGTCCATAAGGCACGATCGAACATCCTAAATGTTGTTGATTAACATAGTTTGGGGGCTAATAGATGATGGGACTTTTTTGCTACATATGTTGATAGACCTAATTTTGTCTAGGTATATGTAAGTCTCTGTTAGAATGACTTGTATTAAAAAATAAGAGTTACTTTATTAAAACAGTTATAGCTATGGGCATCCTGACTTGTGTCATAATTTGGGAGTAATTCTCAAATGCACCATTTTATTAGAACAGAAAAGTGTAAATGCTCTTTGAGCCCCTCTGACATGCAAAGGTTCTTTATCAGGACATATTTCACATTTCATGGAATTTTCTGGAACCCCAATGCAAGTGTCAGCAGAATTCTTAAAGCCAAATGGTTCTGTTGTCAGGACTGCTTTATTTATTTTCAATAATTCAAGATTAATTTGTAGCATGTATTATAATATATTTTCACTCATAATTTAAGTGGCTGCTCTTTCCCCATGGTATACATTGATATTTCTTGTTAAAATTTTATTTGAATAAAAATGGGTTTTGTTGCCAATTAGGAAATGAATGGATTTTAGTTTGTGGCTCTGAATGGAGCCAGTGATCCTTTCTCAGGTAGGTTAATGTGTTCTGTAGTTCATTTAGCACACGATATTTGAAAAGTTATTGTCCTGTACATGTGCCACTTGTGTCCCAGCTCCATTTTCACCCTTGTTGTTATGCTGTGTAACCAGTAAGATGAAGGCATTTGAGCTCCTTTCTTTGACTCACTGTCAGATGGTTTCTAGGGGGTTTCCACCAATGGTCTATATAGTGAAATTCTGGGAGACAAAAAGAAGAAAAAGGCCTGTTCCTGCGTGGTCCAAGCCTCAGAAGCTGCTTCCCTCAGAAGGGGATCCTGGCTCCCTCTCAGGTGTACTCCCAGTAGGATCAAGGCTCTGATACTCAATTGCCCTTTGCTTCCCAGTGGCTTATCAACGCTCTTGCCACCAGACACTCCCAGGCTCCATACCTCAGCCCAGGACAGGGGCAAACTTGGTGGGCTCCTGGTAACTCTCTTTTCAATACTGTCTCACTGACTGCTCTGCTCTTTCTATAGCTCCAGGCTTCTTCCAAGACCTTTGCAATCAGTTTCTCCTGCTAAACCACCTCTCCTAGGAATACCCTGAGTGGCTTTCCCTTCATTTGGACACTGAACTCAGTAATTCTTCTGTGTAGGCATGGCAGTGCATATCAGTGACCATCATAGTCAACAGACTAAAACTCTGCTCTCATGGTGCTTACAGGATTCGAGTAAATACTTTATTATGTACCAGTCATTGCTTAAATGTAAACTCTTTGTGTGCTTTAAGCCCCAGTGATGTGGGATGTCCTTCTGTATATGTGTTGCTTTTACTGGTTCATGAATAAAGCTGTTTTGGCTAAGTAAAGCCAGGCAGGAAGTGTAGATAGAACAACCAGACTAGAAGAATTCTAGGAAGAGGAAAGTCACCAGCCAGATGCAGAGGAAGCAAGATGAGAATGTTTCACTGATAAAAGGTACCAAGCCACATGGCTAACATAGAAAGAATTATGGGTGAATTTAAGTTGCAAAAGCTAGTTAATAAGAAGCTGAAAGTAATACGGAAATTTCTAATTAATATAAGCCTCTGTGTGTTTCTTTGGGACTGAATGGCTTTGGGACCAAGCAGGACAGAAACTTCTGTCTATACCCCAGTCTTTAGCTTGTTATTATACTGAAGGAAACGTTAAAATGATTGATAAAATCTTCCTATTGATCCTGAAAACATAAGGTGGAATTAAGAACTGAAATGGACTCTTCATTCACAGGGGCCATAACATTTTTATCTTATACTTTTTTCTGTATTTCCTTTAGTTTTTATCTTTTTAGTCACAGGTTGTATTTTTGTTGAATAAAATGTTCACTGAAAAGTTCAGAGGCACAAACAGAACCATAGGAAGAAAATTTCCTCCAACTGAAATTAGTAAACTCATTTTCAATCTCCTTGGAGGAAATTCCTGTCTCACTGGAAAGCCACAGAACCTATGGATGAAGCCCCTTTCTTATAGATCTGCACAAAATGTCAAGATAAGAATTTCCCTTTAATCTAAGATGAGACTGCCTTCCTATTCAGTAGTTTGATGCTCTATTTGAAAATCCCTAATCCTAGGTATGCAGAAATAATTGAATATGCATTCTTTTTATTTGGTTAGATGGTGAAATTTATTTTTGTGATTGAGAAGGTAAAATGAAGATTTTAATATTTTGGATTAATATGTTGGAAAAATGTGCCAAAGCAAAAGTAGAGATTCTTGGGACACAACACATTTTAAAGACTCCAGTTGCACAGAATACTTTTTTATGCACGACAGATCTTGTAACTCAGCCCGATAATTTTTCTTTTCAAAAAAAGAAAGAAAATGGAAAAATAAGAAAAGCATAAACTCATTAATATACTTTCCAATTGCAAAGGTAAAAACATTAAACTGAAATGTTATTTTGTTTTTGTAAACATCTTATGCTTACTTACCACATATTTTGTTAGTCATTTTTTTTTATTTCATGGTCTATGTGCTTAGGCTTGGACACCAATAGACTAAAATAAATTACCTTAAAAATTATTCTTGGTGCTAGAGAGATAGATTTGCAGTTAAGAGCATTTCCTGTTGTTGCAGAGGATCCAACTTCAGTTTCTAGTACTCAAGAGGAGTAGCTCACACCTGGCTCACAACTACTTACAACTCCAGCTCCCTGAGGATCCAATGCCTCTAATCTCTGAGAGTACCCGCGTCAACTGTCACATATTCACACACACACGCACACACACACACACACACACACACACACACACACACACACTAAATATGTCTGTCTCCCTCTCTCTGTACGTGTGTATGTATGTATACATACATGTATATGTATATGTAATGTATATGTATATACATACATAATCTTTTGGGGTAACAAGACAGCTTAGCAGATAAAAGTGCTTGCTGCTAAGCCTTTTAATTGATTGCGGGGATCTACATTATGGAAGGAAAAATATGTTGTTCACTCACACAGTATACATATATACATGCACACCATATATTTTTCTTGAAAATATTATTATCTTGATTTTGTCATCTATGAAATTTAATAAATTCACTCTGAGTAAAAGAAAACATTTGGCATGAATGAGTAGGTGTTTTCTGCCCCTCCATTTCTAAGTGTTGCATTCATTAAGCAATTATAAAACTTAATAATAAAACTATCAAAATCCCTCTTCCTACTACTAAAGCTTATCCATATGACTTCATAACATTACATTTAGCTGGTAGACACATAAAACATAGAAAATTGTTTCTCTTCTGTACTCTCTAATTGAAGAGTTAAAAGAGGGAGTTGGAAAGAAAGACTGTGAAAAAAAATTGAATCACTTGAGATCTCTCAGGTTAAATCATGACTGTTTGTGCCCAGTCAAAACTGAAACTTTTTTTCCCCCTTCATTATAGGGAAGAAGAGAGGCACTTAATGGTATGTAACTTTTAAACATTTATGGGTTTTATTCATGGGACCTACTGACAGTCTGAGTATAGTGAGGAAATGGAATTCCACTTCTCCTACAAAGGAACCAAAGAGCAGTTGGTTGCTTTCTGGTGCTTTTAGTATTTTCTTCTAATAGTTTCCCAGTGCAGTTTCATCCCTTCCAAGACAAGCTCAGAGAAAAGCTTTCTTATGTGGTATCTAGTCTTGTGTTGGGTGACAGTGGTCACGCCTCTGTCAGGTCCATGTCAGATATTTTTTTATTTAATAAGTAAGTAGAAAAATTAATATATAAGAATATGCAATTTTGATCAATTAATATTATAAAGCCAAATACATCGAGGCAGTTTATTAATAAACTCATGGCTTCTTATGATTCCTCTGGGATATTTTCAACTTAGAGTCCTACCTCAGTAACTTAGTGCTGAATCCTCAGACACGGTGAAGAGAAGACCAGGCAGAAGCCAGGGTCAGTTGTTGAAAGCCATCAGGCAGATTGTGTTGTGTGGACGAAGTGTGCAGAAAAGGGAGAAAGAGTTATATTTCAGAGGATGAAGGTGGGGCTAATGAGTTCCCATTCAAACAGATCCCAACCTTTCTTGGGTGAGAGCTCTCTGTGCCTTACTTTGTGCTGAACTGAACCCAGCTCCAGTGTATGAAAAGTTGGTTGCATGTAAGCCTGGATTGCAGACCTGCCCCCAGCTTCTCCATTTATACCAGTAATGATACCACCACTGCTGGCAACCATAAAACATCGCTGTGGCCAGTTTTGGGTGCTGCATGCCCATGTATTAAATGGAACCAGAAGCATCATTAAAACAAAGAAGGAAACAATGGGAAGAGGCTGGTTCCACAGTCCTGGTACACAACTCCGACCTATAGATCTTTGCACAGGGCTTCGATGATTGGCTGCTGAAGGCATTCATGGGTAAGGGTAGGTAACAGAACTCCAATGAACCACTTTTCACTCCCTCTTCTGCAAATGACTGTTCATATATGTGCTCAAAAATTACATAGCACAATTGCTTAGGGTGATGAAATTAGTTTATATGCTATCTATCAAATTCACTTGTGCAATAATTTTCATGTGAACAAATTATATAAAAACAGAAATATGCAGATGCATCTTCATCTAGTATGGTGGAAATGCTTTCTTTGCAATCCCTGTATATGGCTCTTTTATTTTTCTTTTACGTAAGATGACCAAATAAGCATTTTTAGGTGAGAGAACTCTGAGTCTTCTAAATTTCATTTCTCATCTGCTACCCTTCCCCCAAACACATCATTAGCCTGAAAATGCAAAAATCTTTCTCTGAACTCTAAATAGAAGTTAAAAATAGCATTTCATTCCCCAAAGCTTTAAATCCCACCTTGTTTTTAATCAGCTTTCCAGAGTGACTATGCAAGGTTACACAGAACCGACTGACTGATTTATGAATATAATTTTTGTTTTAATTGAAACAGCAACATTTAGGTTCCACCTTAACAGTGCACCTTAAAAGATTATCTCGGTTATTTCACAGGCACCGAGCCGGCACTAATAGTCCAAGGCAGATATTGAAAAGCAGCACAGGGCCAGGCAGATCTATTAGAAATTCCCATCCACGCGCCTCATACATATTGATTTCTGACACCAAGCAGCAGTGAAAGCCCCCGTGGGAATAATATATTTAGCAGGGTTCGCTGCGAGGAGGTCACAGGGTGCATACAGATTAGCTTCAGAGGACCAAGGCGCTAGTATTGGAGCCAAATGCTAGATTTTATATCATTTTAATCTGAACTTTTATAATCCTTTTAGTTCTTCTTTCTCTGCATGGCAGAGAGAAGGCTGCTTCACATGTATCATGCATCTTCTCCTTTCTTCTTCCTATAAATGTGCAAATGTCGCTGTAATGGGGAAGAATGTTCCTTCCGCACAGGCAGCCCAGCCCAAGCCAGATTTGCTGTTATAAACGGTGGTCAATGCAGATGAAGACATCTTTATTTAAAGATTCCTTTCCGTGGGGGGAGGGAAAAAGCCCAAACCGGGATCTCAAGGGTTGGGACAGAAGCACAGAACTTGCTCTCCTATTAAAAGACCCGTCGCTCCCCTCCCCCTCTCTCTGACACTGGCGCTTAATTGAGCAGAAGTTGCATTTATAACTGTTACAGCTATGAAAACAAAAACTCTAAACATTTTATTAATTACCTTTCTGCTGGGGGAGGGAACGCCTGCTTATTATGCAAAGAAGTGTTGTGACTATATCAGATAAGGTGTCAGATGAGAGCAAAACACACGTTTTGGAGACTGGAGAGAAGCCAGCAGTGCCAGAGGAGAGGCTAGAGTGGCCCAGTCTGACAGAAGGGTGAAATACGGTCAGACAACAAAGAGGAATGGGAGGTTTCGCTCAACACACACAAAGGTTCATTGTCTCCTGGAGGCGGCATTTGAAGTTTAGGTGCTCTATAAAAAGTTCCCATGATTACTAATAACCAGAAAAAGAAGTAGCTACGTCTGCAAAATGCCTTTTGACTCCGAGTTATTTTCTCTGGTATCCTAAGCAAGCCTAAAAGCTAAGGACAGAAATGGAAAACAGAGACAGGAAGGACAAGGCACCACGACTTAAACCATGGCAACATATATGAACAGTCACAGAAGGCAAAAGGTAAATCTGAGTTGTGTTTTATCAGTAAAGGTTTATCTAAGCAAATAAATAAATAAGAAGGAAAGAAAAAAGAAAGAAAGAAAGAAAGAAAGAAAGAAAGAAAGAAGAAATAATTACGACATCCAATTAAGACTAGAACTTTCTTTGTCAAATCATCTAACTAAAATATGCCAAATGTATTACCTTTTTAGGCCTGTTTCCTGCAATACCTGTTTATTTGCTTTTGTTTTCTAATATGTTCAAGCTGAGCACAAGCCAAGGAAAGAAAGTCACCATATTCAGGGAAGGAAAGCAAAGAGCAATAAAATCTCAAAGTCAATTTTGAACAAACTTGGGAAACTGAAAATCTTTTTTTGGCAAATGCCCTTGTCAGAGTGCTTGGCTGACTGTTTCCTGAAAGCCAGGTGACACTCACAGTGAGCTCTAAAATGCAGGGCATAGCAAGCATCTCTCTCAGAACCTGCAGAGATTATAAGGTAGCAAAGTACCTGGATACTGGGTAGCCTATACGCTTTCAGCTTTCACTCAGCTCACTAAGGCATTCGGATTCAAGAAAGTGATGTTGGAAGCTAGAGGAGGCTGGAGCAGGAAGGAGAATTTAATGAGGCAGCTAAGGGGCTCTGCAGAAACTGGGCATTCTTATCACTAGGAAAGTGTGTGTGTGTGTGTGTGTGAGAGAGAGAGAGAGAGAGAGAGAGAGAGAGAGAGAGAGAGAGAGAGAGAGAGAGAGAGAGAGAGAGACTTGGCTTCTTTCTAAGCTGCAATAAAACAAGCTCCAAAAGTTTAGCATAATTGGTTGTGTTTGCAGGCTCTGATGAAAGGATCCAGGAAGGCAAATTAAAAAGAGCTAAAGGAAGAGTCGGGCCAGCGAAGCTATCGAGCACTAAATTCCACATCTCATATCCTTCTCTTCCCTTGTTTTCCCAGGTAGAAGTCACTTCATTTGGTAACTTTCTGCAGATTATACCGACTTTATAATACATGACTATGAGAGCTTATATTTCTCATTATGCTCTCAAGCTCAGTGAATTTTCTTTTGTTTGCTAAAAGAGGTAGACTCCATCCTGGGAGCCTAGAACAACCAAGGACACACTCAAGACTGAGTGACCCTCTGGGACACGTCAGCCCTCTGTACAGGGCCAATCGCCCTCATCACGGTGAAAAATCCCTGCTTAATCCAGGACCAGGAGAACTTGGCTACATTATTGTCCACTTTCCGCAATTGCCAGAACATTTCTTTATTTCCTTGTACACAGATGTTAGTCAATAATTTTGGTTGGTTTGAATAAGTTATATCAGGTAGAAGTTATGCCTAAAAGATGGAGACCAAGAAATAATCAGCTCAAATGAAACCAAAAATAGCAAGTCATTCATACAGCAGGTCTGTCTTCGAGGCAGCCAACACTCTGCTTGACGGCTTCTCTCTGGACTAGCCCCATCACTGTCAAGGAGACAGTCTAAGACTGATGGAGCTGTTCATTTATAGCCTGAAGGGGGAAGGGCATATTTTCCCTCTCAATAACAAGCCTAGGGAAGTGCTAGGCAGGGAAAGTACAGGTATTGATAGCTAACCTCCTGATTTTGATTGGAGTTCCTCTGCCCAGGTATCAGCTAACAATTCATTTTCCTTTTTTTTTTTTCACCATAAGCCAACTACGTGTCCTTGTCATGGGATCCCAGCATGCATCAACTTTGCTAGCCAGGTGAAAGCTTCAAAACGGAATACTCCATTTCTTCCAAATTGCAGCTCTAGGCTTGCTTTAGTAGATACATTGCTTATCAGGGTAGGGACGTTCCTTTTAAATTTCTGACAACTGCAAAGGAGTCATGTAGCCAACTTGAAACTATAAGCCAGCACACATCCGGCCTGTACCAAGTCCACCATGCTTCCTCCAGGCTTAAAGTCACAAGTAGGTGTATCAGGTCAGTGTTTGGAGGACTGGTGAAATTCTGACAGCAGGGCAGTGATCTAGGACATTAGCTGGGCACTTAGCATTGGCCTGATTTTCTCCCAGTGTCGAACCACTGGTCAGTGTAGAGTTTTGTTGCTATTGCCTGCTCTTTTGAGTGCTGCTTGGTGTCCCTGAAACTCCTAGGGCTGATAAGAAAGTGAAGCTTTGGAAAGCATTTTTTCCTGTGAATATAAAATTAGGAGATTCAGGACTCTGGATAGACCAAGTAATTTTAAAAATCCTTAAGAACAGGCCCCTTCCTATTAATTACTCACGCAGCATCGTCACTGAATTGCAAGAAGTGTGAGAGTGAATTAAAAAAAAATGCTTTCTGGAAACAGAATGTGTGACTCCCACAGTTAAGAGAATACAAAACTAAAAGTGAAATTAAATGGAATTATTTTCAGAATTAATTTGCACTCCCATCCTTCCCAGCTGTGCTAAATATTTTATCTAAACAAAGAGCTTCACAACAATTGGCAATGTGTGTGACGAAATAGAAGGTAATAATATTATAAAGCAATACACACATGATGTGTGTGTGGTTTACAATTCTAAATTCGGACAATGTCTACAGTGCATGAGTGAGATTCAGGGAGAATATATAGATGCTTTGTGAGGGAAAACAAAACAATAACAACGGAAAAAAAAAAAACAGGGAAAAAGTCCCTTTCAGTTGGGGGCAAAAGCGTGCATTTACTTTCAGTGGAAGTAGGCGCACTTAAATCCCCGCTGAGCGCTGGGGAGGGCTGGATGAGCTGTCTAGAAAGCATTTTCTCTCCCTTTATAATGTTAGAAATTCTCGGACGGCAGTGTGCATTGCAATGCAGGGATTCTTCGGTGTAAGAGCACATCAGGGCATTGAGAAAGGTTTAATGTGTTCTCATTAGAGGAGCAGGGGCACAGGGGGAGGGGGAGGCGCCTTGGGGGACAGAGCTGAGCTCGACCACTCTGGGAAGCATTATGATTTTGTGCCTTCTCACTTCAACTCCCTCAATCCCTGAGCTTTACATAGCTGTTTCCCAGACAGTTCAGGCAAATGCCTCCCAAGCCTCCTGTAAAGAGAGCTGTGCTGTATCTCACTGCTTGCAGTTTTAACAGTTTGTTTGCTTGGACCTTTTAAATATTTTCTTCCTTCCTGGACAGACTCTTTAAAAAAAATTAAAATAAAACCTACCCTTCTTTTTCACATTCACTTCCAATCAATGAAATAACCAGAAAGGAAAAGAAGACAATTTAATAAATGCAAGACAATCCAGAAGCCCTTGTAGTGATAAAGTCCACAGAGCTGCCAGAGTGGGAAATCTGGCAGGAGCAGCAAACAGGGCTTTGTTTTTGAGAATTTTTTTTTTTTATAGCTAGCTTGATAACTGTAACCCACCAGCCATCAACTAGTTTTTTCTAGTTTGCTGTATTTTTTTTCCTAAAATAAAAAAAAAAATCCTCCCTGAAGAACAGAACATTTTCCATGTAGAATGTGAGTTTTAATTTGGAGAGGAAGCTATCCATGTAGAAAGGCTTTTTCCTTAGCCAGGGGTCAGCTTGTGATGAGTGTGACCATGTTCCCTGAAGCCAGGAAAGAAGCCAAGGACGAGTTTCTTCTTAGGTATGAAATATTGAACATAGCTGGTAACCCTTTGCATGTAGGCACTATCACAGAAATTTTGTTCTGCAGAAATTTATCTTGCAAGCTCTAATGGCACGGCTTTCCCAAAATAGACTAATAAGCAAAGACATAGAAAATCCACTCCAAGGCATTTCCTCCTTAGGTTTTGACATTTTCTCTAAACTCTTTCTGCTTGGGAGTTGTTTCAGGACTGCAGGTGATGGGTCTTGTGTATAGATAGCCACTCTACCGGTTCTCTTCTCATAATACAGCGGATTTGGGCCGTCATCTTGAATGTTTCTCTTTGGTGACTTTACTAAGCATGTGCACTGAAAGAGCTATGCTTCCCACTGTTGCCCAGCGATTATTTTTAAAAGGTTGTCAAATATTTCAAAAAGAAAACTGGGGTTCCTCCCTTTGAATGCCTACTACTATCATTAACGAAAATTTAGAAACAGACATGGAAGAAAGCTTGAGGTCAGATTTTGTAGAGTTTGAGAGGAAAACTCCAGGATAGACAGGATGTCTTAGCAGCCACCAAGAGGAAGGAGATGGAAAAGGGAAAAAGAGAAAGGTGTGGCTTATCAACCTGGTTCAAGATAGCAGGCAAGTTCAGCAATGGAGGGCAGCAAGCAGCCTCATGGCAGAGAGCGGGGAGAGTGCCCGTGAACAAATGAGAAAACCCAAACTGCTACTGAAATCATAACCAGGTTCTGGACAATATCCAAAAGAGAGGGAAAACCGACCAATGCTGCACAGTGGAAGTTTTGCAAGCAGTTACACGGGAGAGGGGTTCTGAGTAGGTTTAGTACCCTATCTCATTAAGGGGATAATTATTCCTCCTGTCTCTTTAAGAATGTATTCAGCTGAATCAGATTCTTACAGGGTGCCTGTGAGGTGGGGGTGGACTCCTGGACAGATGATTGACTGGTCTAACTGGATTAACTCTTGAAGGAAGAGACAATAGCACGTGATGTCCTCCTCTTAAAAGCAGACTAGAATGCCATGCCATCACCCAGGGTAAGAAGCAGATACTACGCTTTTGACCACGAGGCCTAAGAAATGGCAAAGGTGATGTCTACCTGTCTAATTTTACCAGGGAAATGAGAGACGTGGCCCAAAGCTGACCTAAAGGGAGAAGTTCACCCACAATGCTCCACTACTATAACATTTTCTCTCAAGAGCTGATACCCTAAAATTACTTAGAAAATGAGCTAAAATCAAAGAATCTATATAACACATGTTTACGAGAGAGATATAGATACAGAGATCCAATCCAAAGCCTTTCTCCATATAGGCTTAGTGTATGGACAGGAGTTTCTTGTTCTCCTTTTTCAAATTTTCTTTAATTTTTTTGTATATGGGTGTTTCTGTGCATATGTTCCTGTATACTGCATTTGTACCTGGTGTCCAGAAGGACAGCGAGGGCATCAGATCCTTTGGAACTGGGGTTACAAACAGATGGTTGTAAGTTTCCAGGTAGGTGTTGGGAATTGAACCCTGGTCCTCTGGAAGATAAGCACCATGCTTAACAGCTAAGCCAGTCCTCCAGCTCCTACCCTAGAGTTTAGGTCACATGCTCAAGTCTCCAGTTTCTATTGGAGAAAGAGAAATAACACAAATCCAGGATAGAAACCAGAATTTATTCCATCATCTCTGGTCCATGGTCAGGAAGGAATCAAGGGCATTCACAGTTTCTGACCAAAGACACTAAACAAAGACCCTGCCCCTAAATAGCCTAACCCATTTCTATCTTCTGCTCATATCAGTCAATTATGATTAACTGACTGTACTAACAGTTGATATATATATACATATATATATTTTATATACATATAAATATTTCAGGTCCATTAATATGAGATTTTCTTTTTAACTTGTAGTCTCTGTGAAGTTTTACTTTGGGAATAAATTAAGAGAGATTTTATTTTTATTATCAGAAAGATGACAAACGGGTTCAAATTCATAATAAGTACAGAAAATTGTAAGTCAAAGTTCTGTGTTTATTGTACATGGAGGACTGGGCAGTGAGGTACTTACAAGTTTAGGAAATAATGCAAGCACCATTGTCAAACTTATTAGAAATGAATCCTCAGACTTGTTAGATAGAGTTCATGTAAGCATGAATTATAATCTTTTTAAGGGATGATCACTTTGGGTATATTATTATGAAGACATTTAGACAATATAATCTGTCCCTTCAGTGGGGGGTAAACAATTCGTTTAAAAAGTTTATACTTCTTTTCGTTCCTTTCACATAACCATGATGTCACCAAAATAATGGCATCCATATAGTTGTCACGAAGCTGACAAGCAGATGTGGTTGCATGACATTGTTATTATGCATTAGGTAGCCTTATGAATTTTTATGGTTGAATATTGATATGGGTTGAACATGTTAAATAGGAATTCCTAGGTATTTTTACAGGATAGGTTCATACTTTTGAAAATATTGGCTAATATTTATATACTTACATTTAACTGAAGAAAACCATTATGATTTAGTTTTAGTTTTCATTTTAACATCATCTATAAAGTATATCTGATTGGATTCAAATTTTCCTCATTTGAAATTGAGCAATTATTTCTTTACTCTTGCACCTTCAGAGTAAATGTCAAGCTGTGTGCAGAAAACACTGCTGCCCTCCCCAGATTATCTCAATAAAAACACCGAAAATATTTTAGGCAGCAAAAAGAGTGATTTCACTTTGAAACTGATAATTCAGGTTGTCTATTTATTATCCATTGGATTCAATGTAACAGATGGGATATTTGGCTTTAATTTCCTTAGAGTGGTAATAATTATAGTTAGCATTTGTTAACACCAAGTTCTATGATAAGTTTACTATAAACTATTTTTTTAATCTATATATGGTGTACTTTATAATTATCCTGATTTAAAACTTGAAGAATGTGTGGCATAAATAGATCAGATAATTTGCCCTCATTCATAAAGCCTCTAATTAACGATTTTAGGATTCTAAGCAGGTCTGTTTGACTTCAAAGTTCTGTGCGTTGCATTCTATTGATTCTGCAGTGGTTAGGGAATTTCATAAATCACTCATTTTATGCTCACCATTAGAATGAAGTTTTTTTCAGAAGGTAAACACAATTTTATTATTGACCGAATGGGAGCTTTCATCTAATCCATTTCCCTGATAATCCATTCATTTTATTTAAAGGCAGAGTATTGAGTACTAATGTCCTAGAAAATGCCCCTGTATTTTAGGTTTTACCACACTTACCCTTAAGTGAGCAGAAGACGACAACCTTTCTCCCTTTATTGTGTCAGGATTCTCCTGTAGGCACAGGGAATAGATAGTTATAAAATGTGAACAAATAGCATAGTTTTAAAGATAAATATTATAGTCAACATTAAACATAAACTGTAGAGAGGATCTATTCGGCGAGCATGGGAAAATCCTGACAGGTCGTGTTAGAGGCTGATCTGCATGATGAAGAGGGACCCATCAGAACCCCACTGCAGGGAGACAACACATGCACTCTAGTGCTTTGTGCAATGAAAGATGCTGGGAGCCTGGAAAGCAGAGGCTGGGATGGGCAGATTATTTCACATGCCATAATAGCAACTGCGCATTTAATTTTATGAGCTATGAGAAATCTCTGGAAGATTTCATGTAGGCTAATGCAGGTTCTGCATAAATATTAATATTTAAGGAAGTCTTACTGCTATCTGGATTAGACTGCCAAGAGTGAACATTGCTGAGTGAAAACACTAATAAGTGAAAGATTTGTTTATCTAAACATGTGTCACAAGTTACACTAATTAAGAAGCTTTTATATTTTCTGTTACACTTGAATCACTTGAATACAGATGTTGGCATCCTATGAGACAATATATAGTTATAGATTCTAGAAACAAATGTCACTTAATAGCTGTGCAATCTTGTGCAATTACTAACCACTCTGAATCTGCTTTTTAATTTTTTTTTTAAGACAGGGTTTCTCTGTAGCTTTGGAACCTGTCCTGAAACTAGCTCTTGTAGACCAGGCTGGCCTCGAACTCAGAGGTCGGCCTGCCTCTGTCTCCCAAGTGCTGGGATTAAAGGCATGTGCCATCACCGCCCAGCTGCTTTTTCATTTTTAAAATTGGAAGAATTATAGATTCTATCAACCTAAGGATGTGAGTTCCAATCCCTAGGAATCATGTAAAGTGCAAGTCTGTAATCCCAGAACTCCTACACTAAGAAGGAGGGGGAGCCATGAGAAACCTTGGGTGTCGATGAACTGTCTTAGCTTACCTAGTGGCAACTCTGTTTCAAACCAAGTGAAAGTGAGGACTTGACACCAGAGATTGTCCTCTAAGCTCCACACACTTGCCGTGACACAGGAGTGGGGCACACACACACACACACACACACACACGATTTTTTCCTCAAGACAGAGTAGTTCTTGGACTGTTGTACCTACTAGAAAAACACTTGTCAAATAACCTGAGTTAAACATGGTGTCCAACATACAGAAGGCTGGAGAAACTTGGAGAACTGAATGAAAGATGGATCGCTAGAATGTTCTCCCTTTAGACACCTTCTCTGAGTGCCCCAGATAATCAGCACTGAAAGCTGTCTTCAGCTGTGAGATTTTTCACTCTTTTTTTCTCTTTGCAGATACACCAAAATCCTCACAGTTGCCCACTGTTTTTGTGTGACAGGTAGTATCACGGAGGTGTCTAGGGTGCTCAAACTCTGCTGCGGCCTCACACACTTCCCAGAAACAGCTGGGCTGAGCAGAATGAAATCTGTACTTCCCTTTTTGCTCTGCCACCTCTGTTCTCTTTGGCAAAAAAACAGAGTAGTTCTGTTTGTTAGAAGAACCACACCTTGAGCAAGCAGACCACAGTCCTACTAAACCAGACCTTTGGCAGGTGAAATTTAAGGCTTACTATGGGAAAGACAATATTTCTAACTTACATGTCCCAACATTACAGGAAAAGATTGTATACCCAGAACACAGGGAGAAAAATGAGCATGAAGGTTTATGGACTGAGTTGGCTTATTCTAGGGTTCTGACCAAACTGAGTCCCTTTTATCCTACAAAGATGCAAGGATCATTGCTGTGACCCATCCATGCATCTGTGTATCCAGCACATACAAAAGTGAGTTCTGACCCAAAGGATAAATCTCACCTACAGGTTCCCAAATCTTTGGGAATCTACTCGTTGCCTACCCTTTCAGAGCAAGTCCTGAAAGATGACGCTTAAGCTTAGAAGACGTGGCATTTTGATGACCACCAGCTCCTTGCTCTACTCTCCTAGACTTCCTCACAAACCCTTTTTTCTAAGTTGACTGGCCCTTACCATCCTTTGCATCTGTGTTAGTGCCTCAACTTTTTCAAGAACTGTCATAGAAATCTTTTGTTCTGAGGTGACCTAGCTGCTTCCATGACTTTATTTCATACTGTTTAGAAGTACTTTAGGTATTCATTTGTCATAGCTCCAACACACTTTTATAAATAATCAGCTCCCTTAGTTGGGAGAGAGTCTGCTCTGAAGTTGGGAGACCACACTCATTATTCAACCCCTGAAAATCAGACTTTGACACAACAAACACTCAGATTGATCAGTTGAGTGGAAATGTGTGTGCCTGGACTCTTTGCTTTTAATTTTGTCAATTATTTTTCTTAATGAAGAGCAATGGATTTTCTACCTTTTGTCCTATCCGTATAGGCTTCCTGCTGTGGGACAATGGCCTGTACCCTGTCAATTATATTTTAAATAAATGCTGATTGGCCAGTAGCCAGGCCAGAAGTAGAGGCAGGGCAATGAGAATTCTGGGAAGAGAATCTCTTTCTGCAGTTGTGACCAAGTCACAGAAGAAGCAAGATGTGACTGCCTCGCTGAATAAGGTACCGAGCCACGTGGCTAACATAGACAAGTATAATGTGCTAATATAAGTTATAAGAGTTAATAAGAAGTCTGAGCTAATGGGCCAATCAGTTTATAACTAATGTTATAAACTGTGTGATTTCTTTGGGACTTCTGCGGGAACTAGGCAGGACAGAAAACCTCAGACAACAGCTACCCTTCACCTTTTGTGTTATTTTACAAAAGCAGATGCAAGGGGGCTTAGAATATGCCCTGGGGATACAGCACAGAGATTGGAGACTGTATCACAGAAATTTTGTATTCAAATTCCGCAAAATGGTGAATTTTCAGAATCTTAATAGGTTTTTATATCAACATTTCTTATAAAGTTATACCTTCAAATTATAATAGAAAAATCTTTTATATTGGACAACAAAATGAAGTGAACAATTATTCTTATATACTTATCTATTTTCTCTCAGTTCTTTTTTAATATATTATTTAATATAACTTTAATAAAAATAGTGATTATACTTTGGGATGATCTATCACTGCAATTTAATATTTTGTGTAAAAACTGAGAAAGACTTTTATAATACCACTACTAATTATTTGTATGTTAAAACTGACAATTAGAATTATTTTTAAGACCTTTATTTTAAGAATTTGTGGAATTACTTTCATGAATTCAAATAATCATTATTTTTAGAGACTAAGTAAAAAAATCTGTGACTTTTAACAATGACCTACCAGCAAGATATCCCAACTGGTGCAACAATGATACAGATGCTATTGGAATAACTTTTTAAAAGTTGAATTTAACTCATCCATTCTTCGGTCGAAGGGCATTTAGGTTGTTTCCAGGTTCTGGCTATGAAAAACAAAGCTGCATGAATATAGTTGAGCACATGTTCTTGTGGCGCAATTGAACATCCTTTGGATATATACCCAAAAGTGGTATTGCTGGGTCTTGAGGAAGGTTATTTCCTAATTTTCTGAGAAGTCACCGTGCTGACATCCAAAGGGGCTGTACCAGCTTGCATTTCCATCAGCAATGCAGAAGTGTTCCCTTTTCCCCACAATCTGTCCAGCATAAGTTGTCATCAGTGTTTTTAATCTTGGCCATTCTTACAGGTGTAAGATGGAATCTCAGAGTTTTGATTTGCATTTCTCTAATGGCTAAGGATCTTGGATATTTCCTTAAGTGTCTTTCAGCCATTTTAGATTCCTCTGTTGAGAGTTCTCTGTTTAGGTCTGTACTCCATTTTTTTATTGGGTTATTTGTTCTTTTGATGACCAATTTATTGAGTTCTTTGCATATTTTGGAGAGCAACCCTCTGTCCGATGTGGGGTTGGTGAAGATCTTTACCCATCAGCAGGCTGCCATTTTGTCTTGTTGATCGTGTCCTTTGCTTTACAGACGCTTCTGCTTCAAGAGGTCTCGTTTATTAAATGTTTCTATCAGTGTTACACAGAAACTGTATTAACTAACTCATTTCTTGAGTTAACCCATTTCTATTATTTTATATTTTACCACGAGGCTTGTGGTTTACCGGTAAGGTTCCTGGGTATCTTTCTCCTTTGTTGGCTACATGGCGTCTCTCTGACTATGCCTACTTTCTTTTTATATCTCTGTTCAGATTTCCTGCCTGGCTTTACTCTACTAAGCCATTGGCTGAAATAGCTTCTTTAATAGCCAATAGTAATAAAAACATATTCATAGCATACAGAGGGGAATCCCACATCAGAAATATAAAATTAAATATTATTATTTGGTTTTTTGCAGCTAAAAAACAAAAACTATTTGTTCTTTAAAACCTGCATACAAATCAAGAGAAAATGTAAATAAAATTCTAAAGAAATACCCTCCTACTTTAAGAAGAAAAATGAACATAATTTCTCTTATAAAACTTTAAAATTTATATCTGTTTCATTAATGGATTGAAAATAACTTATAAAGATAATAAAGTATTAGTATTTGATATATAGATAGATAGATAGATAGATAGATAGATAGATAGATAGATAGATCGATCAAAGTAAAAAAAGTCCAGAATTATTTGAAATTATTTCAATTTATTAGGCAAAACAAAACATGGTGACTATAGATACTGTTTTGTTTCTCCATTTATTTTGTATTTGTGTTTCTAAACTAAAAACAATCACACATCAGAATACACACACATGCGAACAATCAACCTTTCGGGAGACTAAATCAGGGTAGAAAGCAAGGCAGTAGAATTTCATTGAGCAAAGAGATGAGAATAACTTGATATGAGTATGCATCAAGAAAACAAGCACCCAGCTGACTTTAATAATTCTGCAGCTATCAATATAAACTTTCCATGTGAAAAACCATGCAGTCCATTTCTTTTCACTAATTTTAACAGTAAAATAAATACATTAAGCAAGGACTGAAGTATTTGCTTTAATCTTCTACTTTAATGTCCTTATGAATAAGTTTCCCTCTCTTTCACACTCCAGTCAATCCCCCAGAGAGTATTGTCAGCTTAACTAGAAATAATATCCAGAATCTGAATAATTTTCACTATCTCCATGGCTACCATCCTTAATTGACCCACTGACACTCTAGTCTAGTCCTTTGCAATAATCCTACACTGTCCCTTGGCCCACCTTTCTGCATTTGTCTATAGCCGTGTGTAGCACACACAACATGGTTGTGCAAAGCAGAAGGCAGCTCGGGTCATTGCTATTGCTTCATTTTCCATCACAGGCCTCCTGTCTTATGCAGAGTAAGCTTCAAGATATTTGCATTTTTAACATGGCCATTCTTGATCTATTTTTACTTAATGTTTCCCTGAAAATTCTTCTACTTACACTCATGTTCATCCTGTTCTTGCCATGTCTCTCTCCTCGTGCATTCTAGACCACACTGGTCCACTTCAACTTCAAGGTCTCTGCGCATCTTTATCCTTTCTGTACACCAACAGCTGCACTTCCCTCATCTCCTAGTTCTTTGTTCATGTTTTCTTCTTAGCAAAACTTTTGCAAGTCCCTACTTAGTTTAAAAAAAAAAACATCATAGTGGCCTTCCCAGACTGCCCCTGGAGAGGTAAGCTTCTGTGTCCCTACAGAGTGGGCTCAGCTCTATAAGCCCTTGCTCGGGGAGGAACACCCCATTCCACCACCCCACCCATCAAGTCCCAGGGAGATTCTGAGCAGCCTCAGCACACTGGCTACCACCCACCACTGCATCTGTAACCACCAAAGCCTTGGCCCAGGTAATCCAGACCCAGATAGACAAACATGGCATGTACTCACTCATAAGTGGATATAAGACATAAAGCAAAGGATAACCACCCCAGAGAAGCTAGGGAACAAAGAGAACCCTAAGAGAGACATCCATGGATCCCCTATGAAGGGGAAATAGACAAGACCTACTGAGATAATTTGTGGTGGGGGAGGGAAAGAAGGAGGAGAACATGAAGGAATGAGATTCTCAAGAAGGGGGAATGATAGTGAGGGAGAGAAAGGAAAGAGATACCTTGATTGAGGGAGCCATTAAAGGGCTATCGAGAAACATAGCATTAGGGAAATTCCCAGGAATCCACAAGGGTGACCCAAACTAAGACTCTAAGCAACAGTGGAGAGGACGCCTAAACTGGCCTTCCTCTGTAATCAAATTGACAACTACATTAATTATCATCATAGACCCTTCAAACAGCAGCTGATGGAAGCAGTACAGAAACCTACAGCAAAGCACTGGGCTGAACTACCTGAGACCAGCCCAAGAGAGGGAGGAGGGATTATATGAGCAAAGGGGTCAAGCCCATGATGGTGATACCCACAGGAACAGTTGATCTGAGCTATTGTGAGCTCACTGACTCCGGATTGATGGGGGCGAGGAACTTGCATAGGACCAAATTAAGTCCACTGAATGTGGGGGACAGTTGTGAGGCTTGGGCAGTATGTGGGGCCACTGACAGTGGGACCAGGATTTATTCCTAGTGCTTGAACTGGTGACTAGGAACACATTCTCTTTGGAGGGATACCTCACTCAGTCTAGATACAGCGGGGAGGGCCTTGGTCTTGACTCAAAGTGAAGTGTCAGACTTTGTTGACCCCACCACGGGAAGCCTTACGCTGTCTGAGGAGCGGTGGTGGAAGTAGGAATAATTATATGAAAAAGCATCAGAGCACCTATACACACATAGGCAGCAGTGACTAGACCCAGGGGCTTATATTTGAATAAGACATGGAGTTAAGAGGGCTAGAGGAGAATTGGAGGGGGAACTAAGAGGATATAGATGAATCTATCTTACTATATCCATGTATTAGATTCTCAAGAATGATGAAAAACTAAGGAAATCTAAATAAAATGTAGACTTAAGTTAAACAACATCACCATCTATATAGGAGTTTTTATTCCATTTCCATCTTTTTATCTTGCTACACAATCTACCCTGCTGTTTTTCTTTTTATCCAATTTACATATTATTTGTTTCTTACCATAGAATGTAAATATTGTGAAGCCAGGGCTTTTGGTCTGCTTTATATTTGTTTGAACAAACTAATTGCTTTTAATGCATATCTATTGAACACATGAGTATTCCATGGGTAACTATAACAGAAAAGAAGCCTTTCGAAAATGAAAATGCCTGACATACAACTCAGGGACATTTGCTGTAATCACGAGCTGCATGAATGATTGTCTTAACATGTTTTCTACAAAGATTTGTGATTGTTGCGACATAATTTTTAAATAACTATTTGTTGAAAATAGCTTCTCTGCAATGGAAGTTTAGTTTCCCCAGCATTTCTATAAATGCATTTGGTATAGCATGAATCAGGTTCTATCAGAATGACTAAGTATGATTAATGGCCTTTTTCTTTTCTGAGAAAACCAAAGTGTAGTGATCTGACGGTCTGGTCTGCTGCACGGATTGTCTTTCTCTTGGATTTAGGGAACAGGGCCACCGGCACGGGTGCCTCCCTGCGGCTGCCCTGCTGAGCTTACTCACTTCCCAAGCCCTCACAGATGAAAGTGTAATTGCGTGGAAGGTGAATTGATTGCAATTAACCCCAGACTTCCCCTCAGGCTGCGATATTCTGCCCCCTTTGCTAGGAATGTGTCACCAATGCCATAATACATGGCTGATGAAAACATATATCACATAGAGAAACACATATATTATAGGATAAAGTACATAAATCATGTAGAAAAACACGCATTATACTGAGATGATCAAATTATAAATGAAGCACATAAATCATAAGATTACACTGTGGAATTGTATCAGGAAGCATAAATTATATAGTGAAATCGCAGGGTCACTGGAGAGGTCACTGCATAATGAAATGAGCGTCTATAACTTAAGGAGGAGTGGAGTGTCTCAGTGAAAAACCCATTGTGCATCACGTTGAATATTCCAGTTCATCCAGTTTTATCTCTCACACCTCTACATCCGAGGACTGCACTACACAGCGTGGGGGAGGGGAAACAAACAAACCATTTACAAATGAAAGATTGAATGATGGTGTACTGTAAGTAAATTTGAGAAAATAGCAGCTATCAACTACAATGGACATCTGTAGTCAGATTTTCAAGTTGAAGGCAGGACAACAGTCAGCTGTAAACAATGGGGCAACCCCTGCTTCTACAATGGAGAGAGTCCTGAATTTCAGGGAAAAATCCCAAAGAGAGAAAAGGAAGACTGGTTTCTTCTGCAGATAAACAATTGGGCTGACACAATGCATTAAACAATAAACTCACACATTCATTTTCAATTACAGAGTAAAGACTCTGTTTACTGTAATGAGTCATTTCTCATATTTGACCTTATCTTCCCCTGCTCCTTCTCTGTATATTGTATTAACAGAACCAAAAAGAAGCAAAATAGAGGGAATAATTCCTTAATTTTCTTCTCCTTTCAAAATGATGGCTGAAAACATCAGAGGTCATTGTATATAGCTACCGGAGGAGGCCAGGGTAAGGCAGGTTTTTATATGCGGTTCATAGCAATAAACAAATCAGATCAATCTTGCAAAGCTTTTCAGTCCAGCGTTTGTCTATGTGAATTATGTTCTCAATAAAGCAGGAACCTGGAATTCACATTTATTCCCAGCTTGCTGAGTTAGGATTATGGTTCAAGCTGGATGTACAGAGAGATTCCTTAGTCATAAACAAAGTGTTTGACCCACCGTATTCCTCAGGGTATCAGAGAGCCTGGACTGACTGAATTTATACAGTGGGAATTGATAGCTTACAGCTGACCCTGCAGGGGCAGGGGCATTGGCTCACGTCCTATTTCTGGCTTTCCCTGTCATTTGTTACTTCAGATAAAGGTAGATGTGTCAAGATATGCTGCTAGTCCCAGAGCAGAGTTGTGTCAAAGTGCAAGTGCTAAATTCTATTTGAAAAGAAGCAATAAATTGGCACCCTGAAATGACTCCCGCCTTCTTTAAACATCGTATTTCAGACTTTCCCTGGTCTTCATATTCAATGTTGGTTAACATTGTGGGAAAGATGCTAAATGCTATATCATATTAACTGTGCATATGCAATCAAAGAAGAAACTGTAAAATTAAAGATATATTGAATAGCTTTATATTAAAGCATATGTCAAGCACAAAATAGCATTAGCAAATTAACCCATACAATTTTTTTTCTTTCTAAGTTTAGTTTTCTCTGCTAGCTAACCTGGTTTGTCCTCAAAATATCCATTCATAGTTAAATCTATCCACTCTAAGTATAATCATTTTACTCTATGATCTATGTGTTTCATTAGTTGAGGTACACATTTCGCTATAATAAATGTGCTTCAGTAAATGATCTATGCATTTCTTACTGAAATGTATGTGTTTCATGAGAAAAGGTATGTGTTCATCAACTATGAATAATGTTCCTAACGGCACCACATTCCATTACTTGGCTGGTATCAGCAAGGCATTACACATCCATTCCCTTATGGCCATGGGCACTGCATTCACCCAAAAGTGCACATCAGATCCCGTCACGCACAGGTGTTGATGCTCATGTGTGTGAACTCTGCGGTCTTGTGAAACAGAAATGGAAGGGGGCAACAGAGTCATATCGTAGGTCAATATATTCGTTAGTTGAATGGGAAACAATGGATTTGACTCCCTGCCCTCCTTGTCCTTTGTAACTCAGAAGGAAAACTATTACAGAGAGAAAATTGCATAGGAAAACATAGTTAGGCTCTTGCTGCTTTTCCCAGAGTAAACTCCCGTCCTTGTACTGTAACTAAAAATCAATTGGGAGAAAGTATGAAATCATATAATTTCAATTTAAATATTAAGACTACTTTTAAAAATTCATGTGACTTACATATTAAAATGCTGCCAATTTCAGAATTCCAGTGAATTGGTCTCCAAAATGGTGAGATGAATTATTTATGTGAAGGAAAATGAATTACTTAAAAAAGTTAAATAGTGTCCCTTCAATAGAAGGTGTTGTTGATTGCCCATTACTAAGAGGCTCATGATAGATTATGAGGTAGAAGAAGGAAAGGGTTTTTTTTTCTTCAGTATATCAATACACACAGAAAATAACATCTCAATATGTTAAAGTTTAAACACACCAATTATCTAACTAAACCCACAGCAAAGTTTACTTAAAACCCATAACTCATAACTCTTTATGTATAGAGATCCATTTTTCTTTTTAAGAAAAGAAGTTTAGTCAGGACCACGAGGGGTGCACCCACCCACTGAGACAGTGGGACTGATCTATTGGGAGCTCACCAAGACCAGCTGGACTATGACTGAAAAAGCATGGGATAAAACTGGACTCTCTGAACATGGCGAACAATGAGGGCTGATGAGAAGCCAAGGACAATGGCACGGGGTTTTGATCCTACTTCATGTTCTGGCTTTGTGGGAGCCTAGCCAGTTTGGATGTTCACCTTCCTTGATATGGACGGAGGGGGGAGGACCTTGGACTTTCCACAGGGCAGGGAACCCTGACTGCTCTTTGGACTGGAGAGGGAGGGGGAGAGGAGTGGGGGGAGGGGGAGAAGGGTGGGAGGAGGGGGAGGGAAATGGGAGGTTGGGAGGAGGGGGAACCTTTTTTTTTCCTTTTCTCAATAAAAAAAAAAAAGTTTAGGGGGCTGGAGAGATGGCTCAGAGGTTAAGAGCATTGCCTTCTCTTCCAAAGGTCCTGAGTTCAATTCCCAGCAACCACACCATCTGTAATGGGGTTTGGTGCCCTCTTTTGGCCTGCAGGTATAAGACAGAATATTATGTACATAATAAATAAATAAATAAATAAATAAATAAATAAATAAATAAATAAAATAAAGAAAAAAGTTTAAAGCATTATGAGCATTTTAGGTCCATCTGTCCGTGTTTGGGACTTGGTTATTCTTACATATTACCATTAATCTCAGAACTCTAACCTCATCAAGTTGCTTTTTCATCTCTATTTAGAGTGTAGGAACACAGTGTGCATAGGATTAGTTACTATTGTGGTGAACAGACAGAATGGATTGTGGTCTGGTTTTCATGCATATATGTTAATTATGGCAGAATCACCTGTTTTCTGCAGATTAAAATGAATGTTTGTATATGTGTTTCTCTATAGATCAATTTTTAATAAACACAGAATATTCTTTTACATAGACATCAGAAGATTCATTACACATCTTCACTAAGTGACCTAATTTTCTTTCTATTTAACATACATCATTACGATATTTCTTTTATTTAGTTTTTTACATTTTTATTTACTACAATGACTGAAATCTGGGTGGTTTTTTTTACTGTTATGTGAATTATAATGTTGCACATATGTTATCAGCTGAGAACTAATTCATTGTATTTGAAATATTCTCTAAATAGGAATACTTTACCCGGAAATCAAAGAATTGGTACTGTTAAAAAATAGTTACAGTTGTCTAGAGTAAAATGTGTTAATGAAATCTCTATTTGCAAAACATGTAAACGAGCACATATGGAATGAAAAGATATAAAACGCAGCTTCATTTCTCATAATATTATTCAGCATTAAATATGGTTGAATTCAATTTATGTGTAAAACTAGGTCAGCCACTAATAGTTTAGAAAACTCAGAATCTATTAAAGAAATAAGAATGGCAGTTTATTCATAGAGATTATAAATAAATCCATTTCTTTAATTCACACTATGTTGTTTTAATGATTGTGTAAATTAAGTCTTAGTAACTGTATCAGAATGCATTTAGCATAGAGTTTAAGTATTACTAATAGTTCTTGATGGGGACCTACAAATTATTGGTGAATAACAGAAGCATTTTCACTAATTATACTTTTAGGAATTTTCACAGAAAAAAAATTCGAAGTCAAGAGTAGTTTTTGTTTTTAGCAAGTCAGATTAATATTTTCTATTGCATGTAACATCATACTAAATAACACTTATTGGTCTCAAGCTACACATGACTACTTCATAAGCAAGTTCCATGGATTTGGAATGGTCTCAGTGACCAACAACAAACTGATGTGATTCTACTCTGCAAGGGATTGTATATTTAAGAAAAGTTTACTAAACATTCCGAGATTTATATTGAAAGTCAACCTCAACTGACATGATTCCACCTTGTGAAAAATATCATATATTCACACTTCAAGAATGTTTATCCATCTCTTCCCACCACCGTACTCTTAGCAGACAGATGTCAGATATTTATAATGTTTAAAGATTACTTAAGGAATAGAAATTTGTCTATTAACATTATTTTGTTTTCCAGGCACTGTAGTGACTCATATAGTACTTACAGATCCTGAATGTGGTCTGAATTGATGCTCTGCACAAAATCTAGCTCTGGCATTCTCTGCAGTCTGTGTGTTCCCAGCTCTGGCTAACACAGCATTTTCCCCTCAACTTCTACATTGCTTTCTGCAATTGCTGTGGGGAAAAAAAAAACAGATCTTGTGTGTTAAGGAGAATTTGAAAGTCCTTTAAGAATTTGTGCAGATGCTAATACATTTAAAAATAGGGTTAATATCAGGTTATATTAGGCCCAAAACACCTTAAATTGCTAAAGTGTTTCACAGTGACATTTTGGTCATCAGCTTCAACCATTATCTGAGGGTAAAGCAATTTGCAGTGGCTGTAGACAGCTAGCTGAGTGCAGAGCAGAACGGCTTAACTATAGAAGCATGTTAGAAGGGGAAAGTCAAGGGTCCTGATGACCACACATAAAGATTTTTTTTAAAGGCAAAATTGCACAACACTGCCAAGCTCGTGGAGTTTCCATCTATCCTTCCTAATTCCTCCTACCTAATAGACTTGATTTCTTCTGTAGCGCCTTCATTAAGAATGGTGCATATTACAGAGTCATTTTTAATTCCCCCTTTTCCCTTTTGGCAAATAATTCTCTGCAGAGGTTCAGTTGGAGCTTCTGGCACTGGCAGACCATCACTTTTATGGTCTTTTAAACCGTGAAAAAGATCGTCCTTAGCTTCTTTTAAAGGTCAGCATCAGGAAGAGTTTTGTACTATTAGCAGGATGGTGCTGAGCCAAGTAAAGAGTCTAAAGTGCATTGCAGTTATGTGTTAACTTATTTATAACGGAGACTTGCCAGTGTTCTTGTTTTTATTTTGCTTTCTTCTTTTCTTGATCCAATAGTTTGATCCCAAGTTTATGCATTAGATTCAGAAAGGAAAACCAAGTACTGATTTGGGTTTTAAGTTCACTCTTTGGCATATTTAGAAAGAAGTAGCTTTATGAATTAAGTTGGAAATTATGTGCACAAGCTCAAGTGTATATCAATTGTGGCTTATGTACAAGCTCAAGTGTGCATCAATTGTGGCTTATTTAAGCTATTGATTTTTCTCAATATACCATAGGCAATATAATCTCAAATACCCAAGATAATGTACATACAAGAAGTCTTATACATTCTGTAGAGTGATGTAGTATCAAAGGCCTCACTTATTATTGCTGAAATGAGAGTAATGAATTCTATCAGAATGCAAAGAATATTCATTACAAGTGGATTACTGCCTTCAAATATGTAGCATTGTTGTGGTTTAAAGGTTGTACTGTAAAACTTCAACAGTCATCACTGAAGTAAAAAATGAGTGTAAAATATCTGATATGATTTTAACATCTTGTTCAAATGTCACATGTGAAGTTCAACTTAATAGTAATGAAATACAGTTATCACTTCCTAGAAGAAAGATACCTTGGTTCTATGGGTGAAACATATTTGTCAAAATTGTGACTTAACAGGCCAGGTGGTGGTGGTGCATGCCTTTAATCCTAGCACTCGAGAGGCAGAGTCAGGTGGATCTCTAGGAGTTCGAGGCCAGCCTGGTCTACAAGAGCTAGTTCCGGGACAGGCACCAAAGCTACAGAGAAACCCTGTCTCGAAAAACAAAAAACAAAACAAAACAAAAAAAATTGTGACTTAACATGTTAATCTAAATGTTAAATAAAAGTTAAAATATATCTATCTATGTATATCATAATGAATTCAGTTTTTATAATACATAAACATTAAGTTCTACAATTCAAACATATTGAATTAAATTAGTATAAAGTCTTGGTATAAGGACAGTATTGTTGTTCTGTAAAATATTTTTGTGGCAATAGAATCTAAGAGAAAAGTTAACTGTAAGATAAATTATTATTATGTAACAGGTAAAAATATAAGAGCACATAGATTCATTTTTACAATGAGCTTGGGTTTTACAGATATAGCTTTGGCTAATTGAAACCAGTGTATATACAATGACAGATTAACTTAATGGTGAATAAATATTTGACTAATATGGAAATAACTCATGTAAATATTATTGATTAATACAAGTCAGTTTTGCTACATTTATAGTTCATCAAATAATGATGATGATGATGACAATATAGGAATATTACAGAGTATATGTTAAAGCAAGGACCTTCCTGTTTTCCAAGCTTCTCGCCCCCTTATTCAGCATTATGCTGGAGATACTAGCTAATTCCACAAGACATGAGGAAACCAAGGTATAAATTTGAAAAGGATATAAACAAAAAATTTACTTGCCAGTGACATATTTATTTATATGAAACATTTCAAAGAAATAACCAAAAGATGAACAATTCCTGGACTTTACAGGTAATCCTTCAAGACCATGGGATTTGAGGGTGGGACACACTTGAGTTCTTTCTGATGCATCAGAGTTAACAACTGAAACTTGAAAATGAAAACAATTCACATTAGTACTCAAAAAATAAACCATTTCTGCATAAATCTAACAAAATATCTATGGGATTTTTGCAAAAATATTATAAAATTCTGACAAAAAAGAAATTCTAGAAAATGGTCAAATATTCTTTTGTCAAGGAGTAAGACTATTTAAAATGCTGGTTCTCATCAGCTTAATGTATTCAATGAAATCCAATCAAATTCTGGACAAATTATTTTATGGATATCAACAAATTAAGTCTAAAGTTTGATTAGGCAAAAATTGAAGGATAATTTAGAACAACACTAAAGAGGAACGGAATTGGAAAACCAGGCCTATGCAACTTTCAAATAAAACTTTAGGAATCAATATAGTTCATGACTGCTATCCTAGCCATTAACAGATTGAGGCAATCTGATCTTAAATTTGGGACCAGCCTGGGCTACATAGGAGTTTAGGGCAAGCCTATCACACTGAAACTCTGTTTCAGAATACCAAGCAAAACAATAAACAAAGAATCTTTCTTCACAAGGATAATTAGAATTAATCAAAAAAAATCAATGGAATCAGAGTAGAAGACTCACATATCAGTTTAACTTTGATGAAGTAAAGGCAGTTCCATACAGAGAAGACACTCGTCAATGAAAGCATCAAATTTGAAGTGAGCTTGCAAAAGCATGAATGCAAACCCAGAACTCACATTGTGAAAAATCATCTAAAAGTGGGTGGGAGCATTATAAGCAAGATGGAAAATACTGACCAGCTAAAGAAAAACCCTGAGCACTTCTTAACAGCACTTACTGAGTTGGTTGAATTCTCATATTCAACACCCTATGGGTCATTCCTAAAAATCTCCATCACTATTAAGAGCTTTTACCTTGTGAAAGTTATTGTTAAGATAATAAAAATGCAAGTAACACGCTTGGAGAATGCATTTGGGAAATAAATATCCGCTAAGGCATGAATATAGAAACAGACGAAAAATTCTCCCAGCTCGGTGCCGACAAATAAGCCAGCTGAATATTAGGACCAAATCATGAATGGATGTCTTGTCATAAGATACAGAGAAAAATAGGCACACACAACATGCTTTATTGAAATCTCATTACAGAAGTATAAGCTAAAACTTCCATGTAAGGCAGGTACACACCTGTAGAGAGAGTGTAATTCAGAACACTGATAGCAACTGTTGACAAGGATGAGCAACAACTGAAACACAATGCTAAGGGTACAGCAGCTTTGGTAGGTAGGTAGATTCCCGCAAAGCTAAGAATCACCTTGCTACCCAAAGAACTGAAGGCTTACATCTGTGTACAAAGTTAAATATAAATAATTACAGAATCTATGTTCATAGTTTTAAAGACAAGTTAAACAAAACCTCCAAACAAACAAAACATCCTTCTATGATTAAAAGAATCGACTACTGTATACCTATGAAATTGAATATTATTCTGTGAACATAGAAATGGACTGTCCTCCCAGAAAGACATATGAAAGACCTTGAGTCTGGAAGGGCTATGTCATGTATGAGTCAAGGCACTCTGCCAAAGGCAAACTCATAGACAGCGATATGATGAGCGGTTTCTGGCGAGTGGAGAATCAGGGTATCAGGAAGAAATGGATTGTTGAAGTATAGGGGATGTTTAGGGAAGTGAAGTTGTAATGAAGGATATTTAAAGATGGATGCGTGGCATGGATCATTTGTCAAAGTCCAATGAAGTTCATCATGCAAAAAGTAAACCCTAATGTGCACAATAACATTAGTTAATAATGCATAAATACCAACTCATCAGACATAGAAAAAACACCCACTATTGTTTGATATTTATAATAAAGGAAGTCATGAGAAGATATTATACGGGGATCTATATGCCTTCTTCACATGCTTATATATTTAATATTATATATTATAGTGATCTATTATATACATATTGTTATATAATTATATTGTATTATTATATGAGTGTTATATATATTATACAAACCATTTAAGCCATTTATCAGATATCTTCTGTGGTTTGCCTCTTACTCCCATGACCATGTCTTCCTCAGACTAGAACTTGTTAACTGTAAAGAAGTCTAACTTACCAATTATTCCTTTAAAAATCTGACTTGGATGTTGTGTTTGAAGTCCTGGTCCAAGCTAATCTCAAGATTTTACCCAATTATCATCTAGATATGTAATTTTCACACTTAAGACTTCTGGTCCCATTCAAATTGATATTTGTGACAATTACAATGTATGTGTCTTGATTTGTGTAACATTAAATTGGCTTCATTGCTTGTGCTTCCATGCTCTGTCAATTATTAGTGAACTCTCTTAGTGTGGGGACGTCCATTTTTTAGCTCTCTGTTCTTACCGACATATTGGTTGTCTTTAGCCAGTGCCACACTCTCTAGGTGACTATGGCTTTAAAATAATGCTTGAAGTCAGGCGGTATCAGGCCTCAAACTTCATTTTTCGCTGTTGTGTTTGGTACTCCTTTTACGGCCCATGAAAATTTCAGAGTCAGTTAATCAATATCCATAAAGCAGCTTATTTTGTCTTGAGTTCATATGGTGTTGAATTGACAGAAAAATATCTGGAGAATGGATGCAATTTAAAAATTGAACTTTTGTATACATAAACAGCAATCTTTCCATTTCTTCTACTTTGGCCTCTTTTCATCCTTGTCTCATAGTTTCCCCTAAGCAGCTTGTGTTCTAAGATGTTAAATTTGAAATGGCAGAGAAAAGGTCTTTGCTTTGTTTTTTGTTTTGGGGTCAAGGGCTCAATATTTCTACTTTAAAAAATTTACTTCATTGACCCTGTTATTTGTTAGTATGGAGTTTAATTTCTGCATGCCAAAAATTAAAAAAATACTCATTTAATTCCAGTTTAGAATGAAAGCATATTATATGATTTCTTTAGCCTGAAACTTATGGATACATGTTTTATGGGCCAGCATTAGGAGCTGCATACATAGCTCATTTCATGAATATTAAAATTCACACTGTATATTGGTTATAACATTTCATAAGTGTCAAGTGAGTCAAATTATTAGTTGGGCTATTGAAATTTCCAGCATTGTTAATGATGTTGCTTATATGCATAATTATTCCAGATAGCAGTTAACACGTCAAATGTGTTTCTGTATTTGACAATTTTTCTATTTTGTTTCCCAATTTTATTTATGTAGTTTGGAATACTCTATCACTTTTGGCATACAATTATTGTTTCCATGTTTTTATGGATTGAAAGCTGATTTAAATATCTCCTATTCACCTGTGGTAACACTTACGCTCTCAGAATCTACTATATATGACTCAAATACAGTTGCTCTATTTTCTTATATATTATCATCTTTGTGATGGACCTGTTTGCTCCATTTTACTTCCAAATAAACTGGTATATTGTTATTCACAGCGCGTACATTGAGAAAAGTATAAATTGGTTCTTATTCTAGTTTCTCCCCATTACTGAGATAATGGCCATGACCAATGGCAACTTGGGGAGCAAAGGATTTATTTCACCTTAAAGATCACAGCCCAGTCACTGAAGGAGGATAGATCAGAAGCCGAAAATAGGAACTAGTGATTTTGTTCTGCGTGTTAGATATAGTAGATTCATTGTCATATGTAGCTGTGCTTCGTGGCCATCCCTCACTCCATCCATCCAACCCTCTTTCCTTCTTGCTTGTCTGTCTTCTGTCCTTTGTCCCTTCTCTCTCAACCCTACATTCCTTCTCTCTATCATAAGCAGAGTTAGACTTTAAAAAGACGAATTTTTACGTAGATTTAAGCACCAGGGTATATGGAAAGGTAAAGACACACCTAAGTATAGGCATGAATGTTTTGAGAGTCATGTGGAATCACTTAAAATTCCAGGTGGTATTTTATGTTGTAGATGATAGCATACCTAGCTCCTTCTACTGCTGTAGTGAGAAAGACAATAGGAAATACTTAAAGCAAGTGGACGCAATTATGTTCCAAAATAAACTTGCTTACAAAGCAAGGTAACTGGACTGTAGAATTCATTTTCTTAACTCCTCTTTTGTTATTCTTTTTTCCTTTTATTGAAAACTATTTTTTTCACATAATATATTCTGATTAAGATTTCCCTTCTACTACCCCCAGTTCTTCCCACCTCCTCTCCCATCCATCTCATTAGAAAACAAATAGACCTCTATAGGAAAATAAGATAAAAAATAATAAGATACAGTAAAACAAACAAACAAATGAACAAAACCCCACACTGGAAACAAACAATGAGAGGAATCCAAGAAAAGGCCATAGAAACAGGTATAGATGCAGAGATCAACTCATTCTCACACCCAGCTGATTAGGCCTGACATTTTAGTCTTACCTTTGTTTTCCAAGGTGACTGTTCAAGTCTTTCACCTCATGCAGATTCTCCTGTAACTCTGGGTTTCTCCCTCTTACCCAGGGCTTTGTTTTTTAAGTCCCAGCAGCCTTCTCTGACTTAAACAAGAATTCTATAATATTTTGCTAATTTGAGGTATTCCCTAGAGACTAAAGTCAGCTTTGCCTTGCCTATGATTTGTCATGTGTTTCTGATCTTTATTTTGTTTTTTTAAATATAGAGTCTCTCTGTGTTGCCTTGATGACCTGGAACTCCACACAAGACTGAGCTTGAAAACATAAGGTCCTCCTGCCTTTGCCTCTTGAGTGCTGGCTAAAGGCATATACCATCAGGTCTGTGTTTCTGAGTTTGAAAGTGTTGACATTTAAATTTACAATTAAAATGATGTTCTTAGATAATTGTCATTATTGATTTTATTTTAAGCAAGTAATTGAACATATAAATTATAAATATGCTATGCTCACTATAACTCATATATCAGTAATCTGCTAAAGATCATGATTGTACAGAGAGACATTTTGTTATGATGTCTGAAGACTGGTCTCAACTTCCAGAAGTCTTGTCTTGGTCTACATTCTTGTTAAACTTTTCTGGCCTCAGTACAGTGTGAGTTTGTACTTGAACCCAAATTTGCCCAAAAGTTACCAGGAATGCTATTCCACGGTCAAGGTCTTTGGTTTGCTCTCACAGATCTTATCTAACTTAAAGACTGAATACCTCTGCAGAAAGTACTGTTTTATACAATACCCATATCGAAAGTCTATATCAAGACAAAATAGGGCAAACAAGATCCCTAGCTATAATTTCATATCTCTTTTTGTCGTCAGCATTCTCTTTGACAATTAAGAGATGTAGCAACTAAAAGGATTTAGTTTGCTCTTGAAAATACAATATCCCACCAAAACCAAATAAGTATTATTTGGGGGCCAGTGAGATTGCTCAGCTGGTGAATGTGCTTATTACCACCAAACCTGATGTGGTGACCATCAAGCCTGATATGATGACTACTAAGCCTGAAGCAATGACCACCAAGCCTGATGCAATGACCACCAAGCCTGATGAGGTGACCACCAAACCTAGTGTGACAACCACCAAGCCTGATGTGATGACCACCAAACCTGATGTGGTTGACCAGCAAGCCTGATGTGATAACCACCAAGCCTGATATGATAACCACCAAACCTGGTGTGGTGACCACCAAGCCTGATGTTTTGACCACAAAGCATGATACAAGGACAACCAAGCCTGATGCAGTGACCACCAAGCCTGATGTGGCGACCACCAAGCCAGATATGATGACCTGAGTTCAGTCCAGGAAATTCACATGGTAGAAAGAGAGAACGTTGGCAAGCTATCCTCTAGTCTTCACAAGTGTGTGGTACATGCCACCAAACACCACAATAAACAAATGAATAAATAAATAAGTAGCAATATTTGGAGGAGGGTTTTCTTCTGCCTATAACTCTGAGGAAGTATACTTAAGCCCTTCTGCTAATTGTGATAGGCTCATACATAAATACGTCTTGGAAATGAGTTGAATGTGGAATGTAACTACATGGTTGCAAAACCTCTGATACTTTTTTTCATGATTCACTTTCCTCCATATATACACAGTCTAAAATCTGAATATTGACAAAATTCTACTTGCGACTTCTATTCTATAACCTATGTTTAAATTGTTAGATTAGAGTTAATATGATTATTTTATTTTTATCAGAACATAGTTTAGGAACAATCTCCCTCAAATGAAGTAAGATCCTATACCTTTGCAGGCCACGTGCCTGTATTCCAATTTCTGTAATAGACCTTCTGTTTTGAGGAGTAAGACATGTGACTGCAGCAATTTTTCTCCCACCGCTCCATTATCCAGCAAAGCTGAAACCCAGCTCTCATTTGTCCTTCCTTAGAGGCGTCTAAACTCTTGCGTATGATATTAGAAGCTTCTGACCTCAAACTATAAGAATATAAGGAATGGACACATGAGGCATCATTACTCCTGAACAATACAGATGATTATAAATGAATTCCTTTTAAAACCACCCCCGTCAGATCACGATGGCTTGTAGAGACACACACCCTTATCTGGGGGAGGAGTGGGTGGTGTTGGGCTGAGTGGGTTTCCTAAAGAAAACCCCAATGTAATTAACATGACTGGCCCTTTAACTTTTAACATGCTGCCCCAATTAAGCTTTTGAGGTCTTGGACTACAGTCTGAGGTCATAGCTACTAAAAATTGACTCATCCCAGGAAATCAGCAGCGCTTATGATATCCCTGTTAGAGACTTTTATTTAGCCTTTTAGATATCTGCTTCTTTTACCCTCAGGGGAGGGTTTAAAACGAATGAGGTAAATATATACATAAGTCCTGGGAGAAATTTTGAGTATTTCAGTTTCTCTTTAACAGGCTCTCATTGTACTGTCACCATTCTGTGAGTGAGGCACTGTTGCTCTCCAATGTTGTTCCCATTTGGCAATGAATATGATGCACAGAAAATTTTGAACATTGTTTTATACATATTCAAACAACTAGGGGATGTTTATAGATTAAGAAATTTTATTTATGATCAAGCCCTCCATCATAAATCATCGCTATTAACCTTATATTTTTCATTGCATTTATAAAGTCAATGTTTTCATGGTCATTAAATAACAGGTAGAAGATAACCAACTAATTCAAAATAGCCTTTTTGTGAGATGTGCTAAATAAGATTGTCACCTTGGGCCCAGGGCAGTCCTTAGGTTTCCTTCCTTCCTTCCTTCCTTCCTTCCTTCCTTCCTTCCTTCCTTCCTTCCTTCCTTCCTTTCCTTTCCTTTCCTCTCTCTCTCTCTCTCTCTCTCTCTCTCTCTCTCTCTCTCTCTCTCTCCTTCTCTTTCTCTCTCTCCCCCTCTCCCTTCGTCTCTCCTCCCCTCCCTCTCTCTCTTCCTTTTCTTTCTTTCTCTTTTTAGATAGAGTTTGCAAGGGTTGTATAAGTCAGAGACAGGTCTGCTTTCTTAACGAATTGAAGGCCAGAATATACTGTGTTGACTTTTCTGTAGAAATCCTCCCTTTACGGAGCACCTTCTATTTACACATGAAGATTCCTTCCTCATGGAATCTGGGCACACAGGGCCCCTTGGGACAGAGTGCCCTCCCCCGAGGCTGCCTTTTCCAGCTCTATGCTTTTGCTTCTGTCATCCCCCTGCCGTGGGCTTAGAGTTTGTAACAAAACCACAGGTGTTACAAACTCTAAATTAGAATTGTCTATTGGGTGCAGAAACGTGCGTTAATTACACAGCTGTTTTAAATTGTGGTTAAGTGGCCGAAAACTGCCAAGAAGCCCCACCCACATTCATTACGGCCTAAACGAAAAGGACGAGTGTACGGTGATTACCAGGCTTCCTCTGAATCCCCCGAGCCATAGAGCAGACTTTCCTAATTGTCAGCTGGACTGTGCAGGCTTGTTTAAAATAATTAGATTGCCGCCGCAGCAGCAGCAGCCTCAGCAGCGAGCCTCAGTGTAGGTTTTTATAGCAGATACTATCAGCTTCCTGTTCATTTTTGACACTATCATTCTGCCAGTCTGGAAAACCGGGAAGAGGAAAGAGAAGAATTGTCCTTAATGTACACAAATAATGCAGCTCAAAAGTCAGGAAGACTCAGCCCCGAGTGTGAGATGGATGGAAACAATTCTGCAAACAAATCTAAACTGGGGGCAAAATATGGCGCTCTCGGTTTTTTTTTTTTTCCAAGAGGGATAGCTGAAATCTTTCTTAATTACCGCTTATTCCGATGACAGAATTGTAATTTATCATTTAGTTGTAATTTGACATATGTTCACACCTTTGCCATTTCCAATTTCCTCCTTCATTCTAATTGTCTGCTTCACTCGCCTGTCATGCGCTTCTCTTGGGATTAATTCGAGCTGTCTGTCTGCACCAGGCTACCAGCACACTTGGGGCTGCTGGGAGCTTGACAGTGTCAGTGTGCACACAGTTTATCTGAGGCATTACCCAGCCATCACGTTTCTGGGTCTTTTCTTCCATCGCTGTTTACTGTTTATTCCACTTTGCATTTGTGACTTTTCCGTGTTTTATTAGACTCTAATTATGCTCTTGGCTGTCAGCCGTAAGAGAGAAAATGTTACATTAATTGCTGGGAAGGGGAGGCGCTTAGGACCGGTAGTAGATGGACCGGTAGATGTCTCTCTCTGCCTCGGCGATGCGGGCATTATTTAAACACTTGCGTTGTCACACTTCGCTCCGAATCCTTTCTAGAAGCCTATACTCAAACATAAACATACAAACATTCACGTTAATGAAGTCTTCTTATGCACAAGCGGTTTCTCCCTCGTTTTATCTAAGACTAGAGAAACTGGCACAGTAAGACATGAACCTGGGTTTTCAGCTCACCATGTTTTCTCTTTTAAAGGTCAATTGTTTAATTCATAGATGCTTTCAACACGTACTCTTAGTGTGGGGCTGTGATAATATAGAGGACACTCAGTGAACACTGACACAGACCAGGTTTTTGAAAACCTGGTTCATTCTACCTTCCCTCCCCTCCCTCCCCTCCCCTCCCATCCCTCCCTCACTCCTCCTTCCCTTCCTTTCCCCTTCCTCCTCTTCCCTTCCCTCTCCTCCCCTTCCCTTCCCTCCCTTCTTCATTCCCTCCCTTTTCTTTTCTCTTCCTTCCTTTCCTTTTTTTCTTTTTTTATGTCAGGTTTTGAACCCAAGGCCTGTGCATTCTGGGCAAGTTATCCAGCACTGGCTTGAACTTAGACACCAATAACAATTCTATTTAAAAAAAATTCTTGGGCTAGAGAGATGGTTCAATGGGTAAAACATTTACATGTAAGCATGAAGCCCCGAGTATGGCTCTCCAGAACACATGCAAAGCTGAGCACAGTAGTGAGTGTCTGTGATTTCAGCTATCCTACATGTAGCAAGATGGGGCCAGAGACAGCAGATTCCCCTGCGAGACCTGGGCCATAGCTGGGAAGTTGCAGCAAGAATATGAGACTGCCTCAAAGGAAAGTGGAGGTTAAGAACCAACAAACCCCCAAACTACCCTCTGACTTCTCGTGAGCACATGCCATGCAAAAATATTCACTCGCATATGTACACATGCACACAGACACATACACACACACACACACACACACACACGAGAGAGAGAGAGAGAGAGAGAGAGAGAGAGAGAGAGAGAGAGAGAGAGAGAGAGAGGAGAGATTTAAAAACATTTACATCTGATTCCCAAAGCCTTCTCTGCCCAGCAATAGTTTCTGCATCTGTCACTTCCTCCAAAATTCCTTCAGAAATAAAAGACTTCTCATTAGAGCCGACCTAAACTATGAAAAGCAAGCTTCTTGATCTCCTTCCAAGGAGATTTTCATTGCAAGTAAAACTTCCTGATAGCCTGAAGCAGAGGACAGCCATTCTCTTCCACCCCTTTAGACCACGAAGGGCGGGATGCACTGAATTAGCTTCATGGTTACTCCCTGGCCCAGAAGACTGAAAGCAGTTTCATGTACTCGCTCATTATCTGTGGCAGTGAGCTTGTATTTTGTTTTCTCCTCTCATAATTTTCTCAATCTTGCTTCAGGTAATTGTGGGCTGATGATATTCTGAAACTTAGATTTATTCCTTTTTTCTGGGTGATCCTACCAATTAAAGTTCTGTTAATTATGGTTTTTGGCTCCAGACTCATGGCTTTAATTCTATACGCTAGAAACCACTATGTCACTGCCTGGTCATTATTTCACAAATTCTCAGCTTGTGCAATACCTGTGTTTCTGTAAATATATACATTAAACCACACAGCTGAGAGTCAGAATTTTATGGAAACTCATATGGCAGGGGGGAAGCGAGTCACCGTTTGCAAATTATGATATCTGTTTACCAAGGCTGTAAAATATTGTCTAGACTTTAAAAAAACCTTTCAAATGATAGGCTATAAATTTCTGATATTTATCTAGCCTACCTTAGGTATATAACTTACATGCTAAAATATCTAAAAATGCGGATTAAGTGCAACTCACTGATAAACTTAACTTTAATTTTTCCATTCTTTTTCTAAGATAATTCCGTTCTAAAGTCCTACTCAAGTCCTCACGGTGCTTTGCAAACACAGTGCAAATAAAATGGAGTCAGTCATATCATCATAATCTAAGACCTAGAAGACATAATTTTCCAGTATTTGCTCTTTTTAGATAAAGATTGAAAGCAGAAGAAAGAAACATGTAGCAATTAAGAAGAGAGATGCTGAAGGGTGAAGGAAGGCAATAGCAGGGGGCAGAAAGGAGACTGAGCATAACACAAGGATGACAGATTATCAACTTGTATGAAATACAGTTTAAAGCTAAATGGTCAAATAAAGTCATGTAATAAATGAGATTTCAGTTTTCAGAAGATTTTTTTTACATAATCTCTAGTCTATTTCCTAGATATTTTTCAAATGTCTGAAAAGAATGCAAGACCTTGCCTATCAAGTATTCTCTTTCCAGCTGGGCTCTTCTCAACTGTGAGAGGTCTCTAGAATGTTCTGTCAGGAACTCAGAAGAATTTTACCTTAGCTATTAGTTATAGATTGTGGGTCCCGCTCTAACTTCTTTGCTGTCTTTTGTGACGCTCAATAATTTTGTTTTATTCTGTCTGTGTGGCCTCGCTGTACCCTGACAACGACAGGTTCTTTCATGATTGCTAGGCTGACTGGGTCCCTCACTCCTGCACATAGTCACTACTAACAGGGGAGAGGAGCAGAGACCAACAGAGAAACTATGCCTGTATTCTTGGACCTTGTTTGCAGATAATTATTCATTCTTTGTACTGATTCCTACCATCACTGCTGCCTGTGTGAGCTTATTCAGAGTTTTCTCTCTTTCCATGTATTCCTGCCAGATCTCTAACCTAACTTATTATTGAAGGAGCAATAAATTTTAATCTTCATAAGAAAACTGTTGTAACTCACACAGAGATGGGAAATTCAATTTTTATTTTTTTAAATCTTCTTTTTTATTATTCCTTGTGTCTTTTACATCAAGCATCTCTACCCCACACAATTCCCCACCGCTTTGCACCTGCCCTCTGTTCCTGCATCCCTCCACACAAAATAAAATTTAAGAGGAAAAAAAAAATAAAGGCAAAAGCAATCTCATCATGGAAGCTGTAGTGTGACACAGTGAATCTTGCAGTAACCCCCTTTATCCATAGATCTTTACTTGCGAGTGTTCATTGGTCTGGTTCAGGCCTCTGCTTTCTGCTACACTATCAATGCCGGGCCCTCACTGGGACTCCTCTTGGATATCCTGTTGTCGCCCTGTCTTGTGGAAATCCTGTACCTTTGGGTCTGCTGGAGCCTCCCCTTCACGTGCTTCAACAGAACACAGATGGGGTGAATGTTGAGGGGGGTCAACTTATAACCCTGGTTCTAGGCCTGTGTAGTTGCAGGGTTGGTTCCTGCCAGCTCTCCTTTGTCCCAGAGCTAGAGAGGGATATAAGATGGGAAGAGACAGCTCTCAGTCTCATTCTGAGATTGCTGGAGGGAGGATCACCATTTCGAACTGAAGTCGAGGTAAGAGCCAGTTGCTGGCTGTTTTGCTTTTCAGATCTTCACGCTGAACCCCAGTTTCTCTCTTTGAGTTTATATTAATCGTGTTTTATTTAATACGGTCTTCTTTGCAAAATGAAGTCAAGAACATTTGAAATTATGCCTAAATGGGCAAATAAGTTACTCAATTACTCATTAGGAAGGCAAATCTAGGTGTCTGCTGATCACAGTAGGTACGACCATGGATGGGAAGGTAACTTTAAGGCAGGGACATCAATCTAAAAGATGATGATTGATGGGCGAATAATCAAGAGATATGTGAGAACTACATGACCTAACCATAGATGGGGTGCAGGGTCCAGCTGACATAAATACTAAATTCCAAATAATCTACTATGCTGTTTCACTGATTCAGTGATTTTCTTTTTCTTTTTTTTAGCAAATAAGGAAATAATAGAAGAGTACAGAGAAAAAGACAAAATCATTTAGTTATGGCATATTAACTTTCTGCAAATAAACTCTACCAAAAAACCCTCAGTCAAGCCATTTTTAAAGAAGTATTTGTTTAAAGACATAAAAGTAAATTTATTGAGTTTAGTTTCTTGATTTTCAATTGAAAAGCACTAAGAATATTATCAATATAATTTACCATTTGCAATGGTTTGAATGAGAACAGCTGTGTCCACCAGAGGTTGGCTACCTGAACCTTCTTCAGCTGGCTGTGTGCTAGTGAAGATTGTGAACCTCTTAGGAAATGAAGCCGTGCTGAAGGAAGTACATCACTGGAAGTAGGTGTCTAGGTTTTACTGGACCAACAGACACTGGACAGACAGACCCAGCTCCTGTTCTCCCTGTTTTCTCTATGCACCTTTCTAGTCCAGTCACCAAAACTTTGCTGCCCGTTGCCATGTCTTCCCTGTCACGATAAACTTAATCCCTCTGGAACTATAAGCTAAAGAAAGCTGTGCTTTCTCCTCATTGTTTTTTGCCAGGATATTTCAAAACAGCAAAAATGTAGTTAATATACTGTTTATTCCTCTTCCTATAATTCCTAGCAATAAACATACAAAACAAAAGGTTATATAGGCAAGAAAAAAATTTTCTCCAGTATGAAGATATGGAGCTTTACAAAGGAAAGTAAGGAAAGAAATAGTGTATAATTAAATCATAATTATCTGTGTGTAGATAATAATTCATTATGAAGAGAAAAATATAGCAGGATATTATATCGAATAAAGACTGAATGAAAAGAGCAAAGATTACCTATAAAAGTGTCAAAATATGGACTATTTTATTTCCATGGTATGGGAGAATATATATTTTCCCAAACAATTTTGTTCACTATTCAGGTTAGTTAGGAACATTAGAAGTGAAGTGTTCTGTTTATTAAACAATATTATTATACAAGTGGAAACTAAGCCATGGAACAGAAAACAAATTTTAGTTAGATATGAATGACAAATTATTTGTATGTATAATACATTTAAAAGTTGTTAAAAAAATTAACAAAGAAAAATAAAGACAAAAAAGTAGCAATAAATACAGCAAAATTGTTCAGTTTCATCAACCTTTAGGGAAATAAAATCTAAAAATCACAATGGGAGAGGGCAACCACACAGGAACTAAACTGTGAAGATGAGCTCTTTTAACACATATTATACATATTCTATAAATATATGAAAACAGTATAACCAGAACTATCACACCACAGAAGTACCTACAGGTTTAAATACTCACATGGACACTGTGACTTCTAAGTTCTACTCCAGACATACACTGGTGTGCCTGTATCCCAACACACTGCACACACATAGGCACACACATTATGTGTATATATATATATGTGTGTGTGTGTGTGTGTGTGTGTGTATGTGTGTGTGTGTGTGTGTGTGTACATCAGTTACCTTGTGTATAGTGATCAAAAAATTGGTATACGAATGACAACCAAACATAAAATTAGTGTGCAGTTTTACACAACAGTCTGCCTTTTCATATCTATAGATAGGAAAAGATAAAATATTCATTAAAAATTGGTTATATTTAAAAGTATTTTCTAAATGAAGAAAATCTGGACATAGAATAATGTCTGTTATAGAATTCCATCATGAATATTTAAAAAATAATAAATTAATAAAATATAAATAAAAACAGATAAATAATTAATGGCGCTAGACTGTTAGAAGGGGTGACTGAGTGCTCAGTCTGGTTGAGCCCGGAAAGGACACATTGGAATCTCTTGTGCTTTGGCAATATTTCATTCATTTGCCTAGGTGATTACTCAAATTTGATGATTTTATAAAGATCCTTCTGTCTGTGGGGCCATGATTGCTCTCTGTAGTTCCTTCTGTGGGCTGATTTGTGTCCTCACCCTGTTGCTCAGTGTATAAATTGAAGGCCTACATCCTGTTGTGCTGGTCTTTGAAAATGATATCTATGGGACATAATTAGGGTTTCATGAGTTCTGGAGGGTCACACCCTGACCTGGTGTGTATAATTCTTCCTTGTAAGAACTGCCAGAGAGCTGGTACTGTCATGGAAGTTCACATAAGGACACTGTCAGAAGGTGGCTGCTGCAAGACGCTGAGTGGGAACCCAACCAATCAGAGCCCTGATCCTGAGCAGTGACAAATGTCTGTCCTTCCACTGCCCTGTCTGCTGTGTTTGGGTTTAGGAGTCTCAGTTGACTAAGGTAATCCAGAAGTTCCGCAAGGGTAAAAACCACTGTGTCTTAAACCTTGTAGCTCGGTAGGCTGCTCTGTGCCTGTTGGAAAATACACTTTCAGGGATTTTTAAATCACTGCTTCCGTTCTCAGGCCCTCTCAGGAACAGCAGATGCTTCACACCCTTCCTTCCTTCCTTCCTTCCTTCCTTCCTTCCTTCCTTCCTTCCTTCCTTCCTTTCTTTTCTTCCTTCCTTCTTTCTTTGTTTTTAAATTATTTTATTACTACTTCTAAAAATTTGTTTAAGAAAAGCTATCTTTTCTCATTTTACATATCAATCCCAGTTCCCACTCCCTCCCCTCCTTCCTCTCCCTTCACCTTCCTTCCCCATCCCACCCCCTATCCACTACTCAGAGAGGTTAAGGCTTCCTATGGGGAGTTAAAAAACTCTAGCACATTGTTTGAGGCAGGACCAAGGCCCTCTCCACTATGTCTAGGCTGAACAAGGTATCTCTCCAAAGAGAGTGGGTTCCAAAACGGCAGAACAAAGAGCAGGGATAAATCCTGGTCTCAGTGCCAGTGGCCCCACAGTCTGCCTTAGCCATACAACTGTCATCCACTTTCCAGGAACCTAGTTTGGTCCTGTGCCTGTTCCCTTGCTCTCAGGCTGGAGTTGGTGGGTTCCCATTAGCTCAGGTAAGCTGTTTCAGTGAGTATCCCTATCATGGTCTTGACCTCTTTGCTCGTATTCATATTCCTCCCCCTTGTTGACTGGACTTTGGGAGCTCAGGCCAGTGCTCCACTGTGAATCTCTGCCTCTGCTTCCATCAGTTGCTGGGTGAAGGTTCTTTTGGTCCTCTTTGGGCCTCACATCCTCACCCTTTCTTTGCTTAGCTTCATAGAAAGGAAGCATCCTTTTACCTAGGTTCTGTTAGTGTGGGGTTGTGTTACAGTTTGCACTGTTCCACTGTGTTCCCTTAACTTCACCACACACTCCCCACAATGCCTGTAGGACTGACTGCCTTACAGCGTTAACTGCCTTCCAGAGAAATATTACAACTTGGGTCGACCTGTCTGATCAAACTATAATGGGAAATAATTGTTTCCCTAGTGGAATTACTGAGAAATTATGTATTTTAAAATGTTAAATAATAAGAATTCAAAATGTGTCTAGAACATTGAAAATCTACCCAATATACATCTTTTACACTCCAGTTTCTTAAGGGAGGGGATCTGACTCCCTTCCACATTATTGCTACTTTCAACAGCTTTAAACAGTACTGCCTAGAAATGCATACACAGATATGCACTGGGCTGCTATTTCACACTTCAATTTTTCAAAAATCACCCTGTTGCTCCCCCGACCCCACAAATTGAAAAACATCGAGTCAAAGCAAGACATTGGTTCTCTGTGTGTGAACACATGTGTTTAAAAGAAAGAGCTTTGTCTAACAATAAAGTACTTTGCATTCTGTGACATTTGACTCTTAGTGAACTCATAATATGTCTCATTGTATCTGCATATATTTTTCATTAAAGTATTTGTTGGTTCAGCATGAATAGAAACAACGTCATCCTTTAAAGAAATTGTCCTATCCTGTTTTTACATTGACCATCTTGGCTTGTAGACATCTGTTGTGGAATATTAGTTTAAGATGTGTTACGTTTGTTTATGCTGTGGGATATTTCATGATACCAAGATATGTTGTATTCTTTTATGTTGCATTTGTTTAAGCTGTAGTACCTTGCCTGTCTAAAACCTCTGATTGGTTGAATAAAGAACCAAATGGATTTAATAAAGATGGATAGGTGGGTCTTCCAGGCAGAGAGAATAAATAGAAGGAGAAAAAGAGAAGAGGGAGGAAGCTAAGCTAAGGCCAGGCATTCATAAGTAAGAATAAGTCTCTGTGTATTTATCTGGCAGCTGGGTGGCCAGCCCCCTAAGAGAAAAGATTAAAAAAGAAACAACAACAACAATCACAAACATTCCGTTCAGTTAGCTGTTGCCTATTCTTCCTTTCAACTGTTTCATTTGTAAACCATGGTGGTCAGGATAAATTGTTAATATAGCTTGTCTTTCTCCTGTGTCATTTCACACTTAATTTGATGTCTTGATGGTAAACTTTGTCCTTTCTAGCATTTTCTTTGCAGCAATGCTAATACTGTTCTTTAAAATGGCCACGGAGCTTTTATTCTAAAGCTGTTTTTAATTCTGAAATCTTAATTGATTAGTACCCTATTGATCACAACTTCATCCTCTGTGGCTAACCAGTTTCCAATCTTATTCCTATATTCAATTGCCTTGAACTATAGATTTCCAGCGCCTTTTGTTCCTCACCCTCCACACCTCTTCCCTGAAGGTGCCTTCACTGGAGGTGACTTTATTTCTGCCTTTCCTTTCCCAGACTGTGACCTGTGGCAAGGCTTTACCTTGAAACATCATATCTCCCTTTGAGCAACAAGAACAATCCCTGCTACAAGATTGAATCTCTTCCACAGCAATTTCAGTTGCTGCTTTTCAATTGTTTAGGCTTACTGTTCCATAAAGCAATAAAAAAGGAAACTCTCCACAAAGATATCCCATTTCCAGTTGGCAGGTAAAGATAATTAGTGGCTATGAGACAAAGGATTAAAGTTGCCTGATGGAACTGTGTTTGCAAGAAATTGTGTGTCTGTGTGTGTGTGTATTCGTGTGTGTGTGCGCGCACATGCTAAACCATAAACAGACATTTATTGTCATCCTAAGAATGATGTTTATTGTTAAGTATTGTATAACACTGCTTTGTAAGTTTAATTTAAAAATAATTCATAAAATATTTCGATAGGGTCTCAATGCATTTGCATATATACTTCACAAAAGTATGAAGCATATATAGACATATTTTTAACAATCTATCATATTTTTATCTTATCCGCCCTAATAAGCTAATATTGTTAATTACAAACACCAATATTTTGGTCCTATAGAATGTGTCATTTTTGATATCATAGTCACTTCTTGCAACAGTTAAGAATCACAGACATGGTGTCAAAATTCAAAAAGTAATTTAAATATTATTTTAATTTTACATTGGTGTTTATTTGCCCTTGTTATAAGAAATAATTATAACAGTGATGGTAAAAATAATACTATCATATATTCACACACTAGAGAGTTTCATAGATTTTTCTTTTTCTCTCTCAATTGTTTATCTAATTTAAAAATTTTAAAAAGCATTGTCTCTTTTCCTAGGTTATCCTGTCTTCTCTGTATAGCTGAGGATTACTGTAGACTCTTGATCCTGTAGCCTCTACCTCACAAATGCAAGCATTACAAGCATGCTCTACCAAGACCAGGGTTATTTGTGGATATTTGAAATTTGTATTTATTTTTATTTCTCGGGCATGAATGTCTGCTTACATGAATATGTGTGTGCTATGTATGTGCCTGAGGTCTGTAGAAGTCGGGAGAGGGTACTGGATCCACCAAAATCTAGAGTTGTGGTTGTTTGTGAGTTGCCACACAGGTTCTGCGAGTGGAGTTTGGGTCCCTTATAAGAGCAGCAAGTTGACTTAACTGCTTAGCCGTCTCTCTAGCATTGCAAGATTCTGGATTTCAGATTTTATTTTATGCCTGGACACTTCAACGTCATTTTCCATATGAAATATTACACAGTCGAGCAAAAGAGCCTAGGAAGTAATGACATGAAGTCTGGTTAGAACATGTCCATGTGAACCAAGCAAGGGATAGATTACATAAACAGTGGTTTACAAAGTGCAAGAAAGCACCATGAATCTAGGTGGGAAAACAGAATCCAGAGTCTACGTAGATAGCAGTAGCATTTTCAGTTAAATTAGTGATTTAACCAGATATATTTTAGTTACAAGGGATGAAATTCATACTCAAAGTAATTTTTTTTAGTGCCAAGGCAAATGTAATTCTCTGGCCTAGGAACTGTGTAGGGAGCCGGAGTGATTGCTCAGCTACTAACCGCCTTTGCTCATAAACAAAAATCCAACAATTATGTAAAATCAGGGTTCAAACTTTGTCTTCAGTTTTTCAAATCTGTCTGATTGATTGGGAATAAGTAGATGAGACTGAACGTGAATTCTCAGTTACATATGGTGTTTAAATGCAAGGGAAGCACACATATCCTCCCTGAACATTAGTTGCCTACTAGTTTCTTAGAAAGAGCTAACAGGTTTTGTGCTGACAACATGCTTTGTCTTACTAAAGGATATCAGTGAGGCAGTGAAATTTGGGTTTTTAACATTAGAGATGGATCATGTATTCTTCCCACAATTTGGAGGTTAGCATATTATTTTCTGTTTAGGGAAATGTGTGTGTTTCTATGCATATGAAATAAAAGTATACATGAGAGTTGAAACAATTATATTAAAAAATGAAAAGAATGAGATAGCTGCTCAGTTATCCCACAAAATAATTTAAAACAAAAAGAATGATGTAAACAACAGCAGAAAAAAAAACAGAGACTGGGAGGAAATGACTTGGGGAACCACGATGTCAGGCAAGGCTCTGGTTGTTCATCTGAAGAAACAAGCAGATCAATGAGAAGCATCAAGCAACATAAAGATCGAAGATATTAGATAGCAAAATTTTCATCACTTAAGTCTGCCTAAATACACAAGCAATTAGACTTGACCTAGAAGACTGTTAGAAATTTTCAAACACTAGAAAAAATAATATTTTAGAAGACAAAAAATATTTAGATCTTGGTATTTAAAATAGAAATTGCAATTTGTTTTGTGTGTTTCTTTTTTCTCCTAGTTCTCTCTTCCCCACCAGCTCTCCTCCAGATCCACTCCTTCTCTGTTTTCCTAAAGAAAAGAGCAGCCCTCCCAGGGATATAGACCAAACACAGCAAAACAAGATGCATTAAGACTAGGTACAAACCTTTATGTCAAGGCTGTATTAGGTAGCCTAGTAGGATGAAAATGGTCCAAGAGCAGGCAAAAGAGTCACAGCTATCCCTTTTCCTATGTTAGGAGTTCCACAGAAGCCCTAAGCTAAATAATCACAAAATATAGCCCGAGGACCTAGCACAAAATCCATTTAGGCTCCATGATTGCTACTTTTGTCTCTGTGAGCCCCTATGAGGCCTGCTTAGTTGATTCTGTGGGACATGTTCTACTGGTGTCCTCAATCCCTCTGGCTCCTAAAATTCTTCCTCCCCCTTTTCATGGGATTCTCCCAAGTTCCAAGGACAAGTACCTGATAGAGATCTACAATTTGGGATTTCTCTCTGCCTAATGTTTGACTATGAATCTCTGCATCTGCTCCCATCAGTATTGGGCCTCTCTGATGGTGACTGGGGTAGGAACCAATCTATGAGCATAGCAGAATATCATTAGGAATCATTTCATTGAGATTTTTTTTAACAAGTTACATTTGCTTCTATCTTGAGTCTATCTGTGGGCTATCTACACATTGTAATGAACTCTTTTCTATATACAATGGTGCTGTGATTAGAATATGTGTTTCACAGAGCCCCACATATAAAGTCATAGATATCACTGTGATGGTACCACTTGGGTTAGTGTATCCTTAAGAGATAAGGTCTACTAGAAGGAAAGTATGTCCCCGAACTATGTCCATAAGTAGTCATTGGGATCTTGGACCCTGATTTGGCTGTCTTTATCTTTTAAGTCACCTGCTTCAACACATCCTCCAGTCGTCATATACTGCTTTAGCATTGGTGCAGAAGGAACAGAGCCATGGAGCCATGCATTGAAATATCCAAATCTTTGAGCCAAAGCAAAATTTTATCCCACATAAATTGCTTTGTCTATGCAATTGAATATCAGTCATGAAAAAATAAGTTTGTTTGACTGACTTCTTATTAATGAGATTCTGGCTTGTCTTTGCTTGCCTTCCCAAAGGAAGAGTCTATAGATTTCCAAGTCTGATGTGGGATTCCACTCTGTATGCTGTGAATATGTTTTATTACCATTGGTTAATAAAGAACCTGCTTTGGTCTACAGCAGGGCAAAATAGATCTAGGGAAAACTAAACTGACTGCAGGGAGAAAGAAGGTGGAGTCAGGCAGATATCATGTAGCTGCCAAAGGAGAAAGAAGACAGCCAGTCTCTGAGGAAGCAGAAAATGAGGTAATATCACAGCCTCATGGTGATACATAGCTTAATGGGTTAATTTAAGATGTAAGAGGTAACTAGAAATACACCTGAGCCATTGACCAATAGTGTCATAATTAATATAGTTTCTGCATGATTATTTGGGCCTGTGAGGTTTGGACAAGAAAGCACAGTCTCAATCTATACATGTCCTCATATTCAGAACTCCTGCAGAGCAACTGTCTGCACAAACATATCTCAATAAACAACATCTGATTTTTTCTTCGCATTGATGCCAGGATATCTGTGTTTACTTTTGCTTTACTGCAACAAGCAAAATGAACCTGATTCTCTCCTCCCCGCCTTTTGATTATAAGACACTCCAAGAGACCTTCAGCAGTGTTTGATAATAGAAATAAAATACATTACTGAATGCAGTGGACAGAAATACCATGATGTTGTTACGTTAAAGGCTAAGGATTTCCTTTCAATTTTACCAATGAGAAACCTAGCATTGAGTTTTAAATTGCCTCATCAAAACAGAATATCAATGTAAGGTTAAGCAAGATCCGATCTGGTGGCTGATGATTTGTGAAATGTTTTTGAAAAGAAGTTCAGTTTGAGGAGGATAGGGAAAACATGGTAAAGAACCAAAGTAGACAACAGGACCAAACCAATCTCATACATATGGACCATCAGCAAACACTGAGCTTGCCTGGTGGATGTCTTACTCTATGTCTTAACTCCATATTCTTCCATTTTTAGTCTTCTAAGAATAACTTTACTCCCTAAATCCATTCTTGTGCAAATATTTCTTTACAGAGCCATGATCCTAGACTAACCAGTACTGAATCTTCCTTTTTGAAACAAACAACACACACACACACACACACACACACACACACACACACACACACACATATGCGCACAGAGGAAGAAGTCTGAGTAGCTACTGAGAAAACCCCAAGTTGGGGCTCCTGTGTGCTCAGTGTCCTGTGATTCAGAGTATTTAAATTAGTTTGCACACTGTGAATCTTGCAAAGCACTCTCTGTTTTCACACTCGTGTGATCTACTTTTGATGATGGCAGGACAGCCTTATGCCCATGCTGCACCAGAGCCGTTAATGATTTATCAATTTCCGTGCGCAAATCCCATATCTCAAGGGGTTCGGCTTCGCACAGTAGCTCCATCATACAATTTTAAACTCTTCCTCTGAAACCTCTATCTTTTGAAGAACATCACATTCTCAAACTACCAATTCTGTTTTCAGTAAACAAATCAAAATCAAACAAAAATGTTTCTTAATTTGTTTAGTACATGTCTAAATAACTTTCACTTCATTCAAAAGAAAATGTTTCACCATCTTTTAAGAACCCTTTGATTCTCTTTGTTCTTTTTCTTAATCCATGCCAGCTGCCAAAACCATGTCTCTTTCATAAACTGACCCTTACTGTTTCTCTCATGGTCTCCCCTGACTTATTTGTGAATTGCCATTTCTCCAGTTCTAAGTATGTGCAACCTGCTCATGGGTTTTCACTAACTTTCATCATCTTGGTAATGACACCTAGTAACCTGATAAATGAAATATGGTACTTTTCATCCCTTGATGTTATGTGCTGGGTATTGATCATTACTCATCCCATTTAAATAAAATCTATTGAACGTAAAAACTTTCTCCCAAGTATTCCTTCCTGAATTGCAATATTAATATATATTTTTTGCATTTGCCCTAAGCTACATAGATTTAAGTCAGAAATGGTAACTGTTTGACTGTGTCTCTCTGTGTGTAAGTGTGGTGTTGTGTGTGTATTGTGTGTGTGGTATTGTGTATGAGAGGCAAAGGATAACTTTTGGAGTGATTCCTCTTTTTCTATGTTGACTTGACAACCAGGAATTTAATTAGGTTTCTTAGGCTTTACTTACTGAGAGATCTCAGGTTTGAAAAGCAGATACCTTTACTTGCTAAGTTAATAATTCTAGCCCTACCCTGGTTGTTTCTTACCCTCATTTTTTTTCTTCCTCTTCCACACCTAGTATTTCCTTTTTCAGTTTCATGTCATTACTGTACATGTTAAGATAACACATAATACTGTCATTGTTGGACTGGCTTGTTTCATATAAAATACTCTCTGGATCAATATTGTTTCCTACACAAAAAGTAATTTGTTTTTCCTTTACAACAGAGCAAATCTCCATTAGGTATTTATACTACCATTACACAAGCTGTTCATCTATTAATGGCACCAAGGCTAATGTGAATAATTTGTTATAGTGACTATAGTATCAAGATAATCAAGGCTATATAAATATCTCTATGGTAAACTGAATTCAGTGCCTTTCATATGTACCGAGAAGAATGTTATGGGACCATATGAAAGTGCTAGTTGTAGTTTTGATGCAAAACTTGCACAGTTACAATAGCTGCACTAATCTCCACCTCCTTTAGAGTGCATGAGACCCAAGCCTCCATGCACAGAGAACTCTTGCTTGTTTCCTTGAGGATGCTTTCCCGCTCATTTATAATTCATCTTCATTCGGGAATTACTGAAGTTTTCTGCAACATTTAATGCCGTGGGATCTAAAGTTACTAGGCTGTCCTCACTTTATAATCTTGTGTCCTTAGATGAAAAAGTAAACTAAAAATTATGACAATAAAATATGATATAAAATGCACAGTAACATTTTAATTAGAGATATGGTATACATTGAGAAGTTGAAAGTATATTGAGAGTCTCCTATGTAGAAAAGATATTTAAATTTAAGTACTTAAGTATTAAGTACATTAAGAGACTTTCATAACTCAGGATGGGTTAGGTTCTGTTGAAGTAATGGATTATAGGGATTGATATAATAAAGCTTTGTTTTATATGATGATGAGTCTCCTCTTCAAAATGTGGATTCTTTCAGTCACATGACTTGTTGAAGCTAGGAATTCATTTCTCCTAGTGTACATTTAGGAAATAGCATGCTGGGGCGATGGGACAAAGCTAGGGGCAACCAGGAAGTAGCCAGAGTTAAACAAACTTCTCTGTGGCTGTCTGGTCATAATCACAGGATAGACAGTGATGGAGAGTAAAAATACAGAAAAAGATACTTAGTGGTTGGAACCAAACTGCGTTAGTTTGGGGAATTGTCATTGTTTAACTAAAATGGGAGGTTTTTATAAAAATGTATTTACTATTGCTCACACAGAGGAATTGAGTTCAACCTCTAGGTTCCTCAAGGGGTGAGGAGAGCACCGACTCCTGAAACTGTGTTGTGACCTTCACATGTAAGCTATAGGGGTCTTTGCATGCTACATGCCTACACACACACTTAATAAAACACATATTAAAACGTCACCTATGCGGTGGAATAAATGCTATAGTTAGAGCAGGCATTAAGTGAACTTGATTTGCGTTCTACAGTATGATACTGAGCCTATTTATTCTGTCACCTCACAGTTTCTTTTCTTTGAAATGATTCTTTTCCTGTGGACTTTATCACTTAGGAGACTTCTAAGTTATAATAGATAAAATAATGTTTATGCTTCCCTCACTACTCTAGACAGTTCTGAACTTCACTGCAGCCTTGCTGTGTTGCTTCTGCGGCCTTGAACCTGGCCACTGCTCTGCCATCTTTTCCCAAGATGGCTCCTAAGGCTATCAAGATCACATCCAGGTACAAGTAGCAGAAAATAAAGCAGTTGAAACTGGAGGTGTGCCCAGCCTCACTAGGAGTCTTCTGGGGAGTTCCATATCACACACCTACTTCTACCTCAGTCAACACATACACTGCAATTACACTTAGTTAGAAGCAGGTCATTCCTTGCTGATTTAAGCAATAAATTTGGATACTATGGAAATTAATTTCATCTGTTAGATAATTAGGAAAATGACAATTAGTAGCCAGCCTAGAATTAGTAGCCAGCCTAGAATCTTAGCCACCAGCTTTTAAAATTACAGCCAATACTCTTTTAAGCTTATTTGACTCATGGAGACATCTGCACCATTCCCTTAGGAAGATTAAAATCCTGTTTGTTATTTTGTTATGACATGTTAATTTTATGAAAGAGACAGTTCTTCTGGGCTCCTGTTTTTCTGATGAGAGCTCACTTTGCTCTGCATGACCTGTCTTCTCAAAACTCCCATTCTTTGGTAAGGAATGAATTGCTAATTAGTGATTAACAAATGTATATCATTCTTTGTTCACATTTCTATTTTTGGATAGAACTCATTTTAAATGGACATTCTGGAGATGGGCTCTTTCCATCTCTCCCCTCGGGCTGAGACCTTTATGAAGCAAAGATTCTCTGGAAATCAATTCTTTAAAACATAAGCTTCTGAAGATGATATAATCGACCCTGGGAACATCTGCAAATACATCTGGGCAGATTTAAAGCCATGTTCTTTAATTATTTTTATTAAAATTAAGCTGATTTGAAACTCTTGGTTATGAGCTCTTTACTTTTCAGTGCATCATGATATCAGGATGGGAGTAGACAATTGATTACCTATTCCATTCCCTTCAACTTGTAAGTTCTGTCTAGAGCTTCTACAAGCAAAGGGCAGTAGATGGTGGGAACCGAGCTGAGAACAGACCTTCTGGAAATCCATGCTTACAGAGAAACAGCAGCATGTCCAGTTGAAGATTTTCAGGAAGAAATTGGTTTACTTGTCTGGGATTTAAATTTAGGATAAAAAACTAGAAATGTATATTTTCACAAACAATCATACTTTGAAAAAAATCCTTGTTTATATTTAACAGGTGATATGTAAGCAGAATAAAATCTATGTAACCCTTACATATCAGTTTATTCTAGAAACTTATTGCTATTTTTTAAAAAAATCTAGAGCATTTTATACAATTTTGATGTTTTTCTTATAATCAATGGGTTCAATTCAAATGGAGATTAAAACATGATTTTAAAAATAGCTGCCTAACAAGGCTCGTATATACACAGATAAATGTCAAGACTATTAAGTGCAGACTGTTATAATATATACATATAATTTTATACAGTGTCTGGAAAAATTATTGTGTTAGAAGATTTTCTTGTCGTTTCAATGATTTTGTCCTCTACCACCATGTTTGGAAGCAGTGATTGATATTATAAAATGATCATTGAAAAAATGTTAATTTTTACTTTTAATAATTTTAATTATTAATTTTAAAAAGCTAATTTAACTTTGTCAAAAGTTTTGCTTTTCACAGACATTGGGAAGTAGAGAAGTAAGAAAACCATCCTTACAGAGAAAAGCATCTAGCCAAGTTTCAGAGGCAGAGTAGAATTGTAAAAATAGAAACTAGATAAGGTATTGTCATAGAGAACACTGCCGAGGCTCAGCTATGGCACTGACATCTCATAGAAGACAAAGAATAAAAGGGGGAGGGTTGCCTCTCTCTCCCTCTTCTCTTCCCTCCCAGTTCTTCTCCCTAGCAGAAAGAGTATATTTCCCAAGAGTCAATGAATATTATTCAAATATACTCACATTCATGCATCAATGTCTTCAGTTCCTCAACTTCAGGATACGTGACTAAGTTCATTTTTTCAACAATAGGGGTCACAGATAAGCTGTAGAGTTGCAGTCTGACTCTGAGAAGAAAGCTCGTTTCTCTCCCAGGTGATTTCTGCTAGGAGCACAACAACTCTAAGATTTAACAGAAAATCCACAATAGCACTTCTTCCAATTGCTCCATTTTTATCGATGTGTGTTAGAAACACACAATTCTGCAGTGGGGAATTTTTAATGGTTCTTTGGAGTTCGTGTATGGAATGCACATTTAAAAAGAAACTTGATCGTTTGAGTTTGAACCATATACAAAGCTCAAAATTGTCCCGAATGAAGTAAGTATCACATATATATCTTGCATTGACACACACACACACACACACACACACACATACACACACACACACACATACACACACACACACACACCATATGTTTATGGTCTTATTTCCAGATTTCTCTATTGGTCTACTGCCCTGTTTCTCTGCCAAGGCCATACGATCTTGATTGTGACATTTCTATAACAAACACTTCTGATGTCAGAAACTAGTTTGTGTCACGTCTGTTCCTTGACCTGTATTACTATGTATTAATTCATCCAGCTACCCCTCTGTTGTATACAATTGCGTGATAATAAGCCCAATCCTCTGCTTCACATAGCCAAGGAGAATTTGAAATTTTTGTCACCTACAACAAGGCAAAATGGCCAAGGCTAAGAAGGCTCAAAGACAATGATGGACAGATGCAATTTTCAAGAACGCTCCTCTTTGGGAAGAACACAGACAGATGTTACAGGGCTCACAAAGGCTAATGTGGCAAGAAGACAATTTGTCTTATTTCTCATGTTCTTCACAGCTCTTTCCCAGCGAAGATTCCTTGCACGGGTTACGTGTCGCATTGTTCAGGTCAGACTTTAAAGTCCTGGTAGTATTAATTTAATAGTGAGAGAACATGTGGAAACTCCCTAATGCTGTCCACCTGCAGGACAAAGACGGTGCGTCACAGTTTTGTGCCTTCATGGCACTGACAGTTTCTGGTCTGTTTGGGTCATAAACACATGGAAAGCATGAAATTAAAGTGATAAAATTCTCCAAAAATTTTAGACATTTTTCTCATTTTTCCCCTTTCAAAATTGTAATCCGAGACCATCTTCAATTCTTTTTTAATTTTAGACACATAGATACAAGAGAGATTCTGTATGGGAGAACACATCATTAGTGAATTGAATACATCGGGTCCAGACACACAAATTTATTTATTATGTTGAAATCATCTTGTGCTTTAAAGCTCAAGATGGGGAGGTGAGCGAGAAATATTGTTTGTTGTAGGTATCATTACCACTCGTCACTCTTCAACAGGAAATGGGAAATGCAGCAAGGTGGACTTACTTTTGGTAGAGAAAATTCTATATAGGTATATAAAGAAGATTTATCAGAAAAGTGGTAAAACCAGAATTCACAATGAGGTCTAGGAATGACAATATATGACCCTTGAACCATCCCAGGGCAGAAGAGTGGCATATTTGAACTCAGTATTTTCACTTAACATATTTTTCTTTTTCAGACAATTGAATCATTTTTTTTCATTTCTGAACATGTGGCTAACACAGGTGTGCAACGAGTCAGGGAGGTGCAGAACAGGGGCTTAGACAGCCCTCAGACACAGTGAGGCCAGGGCTTCTGAACTTAGTTAAAGGACAGAAAACATAAAATCAAGCAGGAATAATTTTTTGCAGGAGATTCTTACAGCAAATTATAAAGTGAATATATTAAAGTCTATTACTGTTCTCACAATTTAGTTTTAATTTTCCTGTGTGCCTTTCTAATAGAGAAAGATAGCAATAATAAAAACTAGAATTTTAGCCATTTACTTTACCTTTCTTAACATCTGACAATAAGAGAAATATATAAAATTATGCTTTATTTTAAATTTATCCTACTAAGATTCAGTAATTATTATCAAAGGAAGAGAGAGTATAAGGCTTATTTACAAAATGAACTATTTTTTTCTGGTATGTTCTTCTACGTGTATTCATCTATTTATTAATCCTTCACACATAAGTACACTCACTCAGATACACACACATAGATATACTTCAACATAAAAATGACAATATGTCAGACATTGTTCATTACTGATCTAAACACCCTAAATTCAACTATATAGCAAATTGAATCTTTTGGCAGGAATTTAGAGAGAAAAAGAGTGCTATAGATTCCAGTTTTAACTTCTGATACACTGCTTTCTTCCTTGTAAGCCACAGTGGGGATGGGGAAGGCTTTCTCTAAGAAAACCAGGTTTTCTTAGACTGACACATGCTGCATTTTTAATAACAGAATGAAATGCATTATTCAGAACTCAGTGTTGGCCAGTCGATTCAGCTCAGTCGTTGATCTTTCTCCTTCCTATGCATCCGTTGTCGGAAGTTCAAATTCTTTTTGTAATAGTACTAGTGGTCACTGTACTATTTGTCCTCCCAGGTTTTGTGTGCCAGCAAACTGGCATATGGAATTATAGTATTTCATCGGATATTTTAGTGGAGTAGACAATTATGATTCAGGATATATTTTTGAGCTATCTCAAAGAATAGCATTCTAAATCATATACAAACAATATGTTAGAAGCAATTAAACAATTGAGTTAACTTCAAAACTTGTAATCTGTATAGACATGACATTTTTATTAAAATAATATAATCTATAAACCACTCGGTGTTTCCATACAACATTCTACTCATTCCTCTCAGCATGCTGTCTTTATGTTCATAATCTGAGCAATTTGTAATTAGGACAATAATATCTAATCCACAAGGTTTCAAAGACTATAAAAAGGCAACATAAGCAAAAAATTGAATGATATTTGAAAACGTGTGTCTATAGTTTATGGGCAACAATATTAGGGAGTAAGTCGTCATAAGCTAGCATTAAGAAATTGATCCCCAAAACTACTAAAAAATAAAAAAGTGAAAGACATAAAGTTCACAGGGAATGAATTTAAAATGATTAACAGATTGTATGGGATTTTCTTTTTAAAAATTCACTCTACAGCATATTTTCCCCTAAAATAACTTTCTGCAATAACAAGTAGAACTCTTTTATTTTTTTTAAGATTTATTTATTTATTATATATACAACATTCTGCCTCCATGTATGCCCGCACGCCAGAGGAGGGTGCCAGATCTCAGTACAGATGGTTTTGAGCCACCATGTGGTTGCTGGGAATTGAACTCAGGACCTCTGGAAGAGCAGCCAGTGCTCTTAACCGCTGAGCCATCTCCCCAGCCCAAGTAGAACTCTTTTCTTGTTTTATATTCTATTATTGTTATTTAGATGCCTATTTGTTTTCTAACGAGAGACAGAAAGGATGAGAATTCAGATGAGAGGGGATCTGGGGAAGATCTTGGACAAGTCGAAGGGGGGGAAACAGTAATCAGAATATATTGTTCAGAAAATCTATTTACTATAAAAGAAAAATAGGAAAAAAAAGTAAAAAGTGAGAGTGAAATAGCAGTCAACACAGTCAAGAGCAGAGAAAGAAAAGAGAACAGGGAGGCAAAGGTAGAGGACACAGTGTGGAGAGAAGAGAGACCAATGCTGTTTAACATCAGGGGCTGCATCTGGGCTCCACCCCAGCACCTTCCATCAACAAATGTGAATCTTAAAAATCTTCTGTCATTATATTTCTTCATTCCATTTTCACACACACACATACACAGAGAGAGACACACACACACACATACTGCCTTCTCATATGCTGCTCCCAGTCTATTAAAATTGAAACATTTATAGCTAAATTTGAGTTTTCTGTTATTGATATGTTTCTTCTAGTTGAACTGAAAATATATGTTTAGGATATACTTAACTATACGTATAAATATGGACACACATGATTCTGAAACAACTGTATACATGAAATGATAATTTTATTTATCCAGTTGATTGAATATAAAAAGTAAAGTCATGAGGGATGCCCCTCTGTATGCTGTGAATATGTTTTATTATCATTGGTTAATAAATAAGCTTCTTTGGTCTATGGCAGGACAGAATAGAGCAAGGTGAGAATTCAGACTAAGAGAATTCTGGGAAGAGGAAAAGCCAGACACAGCTGCCGCCCAGTCTCAGAGGAAGTAAGATGAGACTGCTCAACCACTGAAGCCCACACCCAGCCTCAGCCCAGATAACTTTTAGTGTAGTGCTTAGTAGCAAAGGAAACCAAGATATCCTCTGTACCCTTAGCAATTTTTTAGTTGGTGTATGTGTGTATGTTGCTATTAGCTATAGCAAATTTGATAGATTCCTTAGTATTTATTCATCGGTATAATTTACATTTTGTAGCCTAACATATCTGTTTCTCCGGGTTTTCTACACTGTTTTCTTTGGCACTTTGCTCACACCTTTGTTTGTGGGCCTTCCGTTCCTGTATGGTATTGAGAATGATCTATAATAGCTGTTTTTAGTTTTAAGTGAGTGAGCTTACTAAATAAGAAAACAGGATTGAAAGCATAAGTGGTGAGTACCAGGTAGAGAAAAGTGTCAGATAAATAACAAAACACCATCAAAATAAGCGTTCACAACAGCCAACAGAAATAGCTACGGAAATCCCATTGAAGATGCCAGCAAGAGCCCCATCTCCAGAGTTCCTGATGGAGCAGAGTGTCTCCTTCAATGAAGCTCCCAAGAAAAAAGACAAGTAGTAGCAGAAAATAGATCACAGCATCAAGTAGGGTGTTATGTTCATCCCTGAAATGCCTGGGAGGAGGCTGAGCAGAGCACTCTCGGGTCATAAGCTTTTGGTTTCCCTCCCCCCAAAGGCATCTTTTATACCATGGGATTAACCAATAGCAGCTCCTCTTGGAAATGATCTACCTTCTAGCTGTTCTCACGGACACAATGTTTGAAACTCTTATCTGCTTGCTGCTTTCCTTTATTTTATTTTACTTTTATTTTTTTTTTGATACAGATTTATGAGAGAAGCCTGCCTAAGACAGGGAGTTTTGAGGACACCTTGAAGAATATGCTTGGGTCTGAAAGGGTGGAGGCAACCCCACTTCCAGAACCAGCTTCTCCGTTAGCCGAAAGAGCACATGAAAATTTACCATTATAAAACACATTGCATCTCATTATAGTCCTCTCTTCTTACATGCACAATAGATGCTTTGGTGTGCTGTGCTGCTGATACATTTCAAGGCCAAGATATTCATTCTCCTAGCTTCAGGAATGTTTACTCTTGGCAACTTGCAACTGAGTCCCTGTCTGAGAATTGCTTTCAGCTGCAGGAAACTGCCTTGCCCTCTTCCCTAGGGAATCACACATCCAGTAACTGTTTGATGTAGGAGCACAAAGGGCTGGCCCATTGGCTTCAATTGGAAGTAATTCTGTAGGGGCATTCACACTTGAAAACTCCCTGGGGGACTGTATGGGTTGGCTGTTAGAGCTGGGCTCCAGTTCACTTTCACCTTCTTCCCATCGCTGCTTCACAGTTATAGACATGGTACCCTCTGAATATCAGATGCATACAAATGTCAGGTAGGTTAAGAAAAACGACCTTCCCCATATGCCGGTTTTTTATGATGAGCCTCCACGTTCCTAGACAGAAAAGACAATTCTTTTCCCATGCACTAGCTCACATCTAGCTAATACCCAGTGGGTGTTTCCATGGGCTTAATCTTCATAATATATTATTCTTCAGGATAGCTTTTGAGATGGGTAACCATATTTCAGTGATGTTAAGATCAGTTAATTATATAAGACTTCATCAATTTGTACCAGCTATTAAGATTAAAAAGAAAATGATTATATAAGCATAGCATACAACAGAATTGTTATCTTTTTTTTAACCTGTGGTTCTTTTTTTAATTAAACACTTCTCAATTGACAATGTAAAAAACAATCTTCTGAATGTGTTTACCTCCTAGCATTTATAACTATTCACTTCCAGTAACAATTCAATCTTGGGACTTTTATTAATTTTCATCTTTGTGATTACTGCCCATTTCAAAGCACTGTTTAATCTTTTTAATTAGTTGTAATACTGTTATAGGCAAAATGGAGACAATGGTTATTTTGCTGCCTTGAGTTCTGGCCAAAACTATATTAAATTCATTTATTGAATTTTTATGTACAAATCTCAAAGATGCATCTACACTGTAAGGGGTTCTGTATCTTGCTACGAATGTGTTCATGGTTTGAAGCCCTACTTCCCTGACATTTGAATACTTCAGAAAAGTTAGCAGGAAGTTGGACAAATTGATACAATGACAGCGATTGCTATTCACAATGTTTACTCCAGCCACACAACCATCTAATCCTTGACCATCACCTTGGGTACCCTAGGATTTCTTTTCATTTGTCCATCCCGTAGTGACCTTACCTGGCTCCTGTTTGTCAAACTACTCCATGTGCACAGGCATGTCTCATTTCAGTGTGGAATTACTGTGTAGTTATTTTGAGGACATTTAAAATAAGAATTAGGAACTGAAAATTAAGTTAAATCATTCTGCTGGATTGTGGTGATGTAATGTAAATGACTAAGGGAAGCCACATTTGAGTAAATAGGCTCATTCCGTATATGGTTGTTTCCACGTGTTTGAACAATATCAGATACGTCAAGATGTCAACACCACTGACAGGTGGGTGTCAGGATTCAATGAGCATCACTGTTAGCTGCATCTTGATTTCCAAAAGTTATAATGTGGAAACTTTCTCTTAGGTGAAATGAAATCGGGTGTTGTTAGCATGAAGCAAAGATTATCTACTGCTGCAGTCAGTGGTAGGCCTGTGTCAGAGCCACGGTGATCTGATCAGGCTGTTAGGGCAAAGCTATAATGCCTGATGCCAATATACCAGAGCAATAAATGAATAAATTCATCAATCAGTTACTGTGGGCTTGAGTTGTCATATTTATAGTCAAGTCCTGTACTGTTAAATGACAGACGGGATCTGGAAAACCAGAAACTGGACATTAGTCTGCTGATAAAGAGGAGAACAAAGGGTGGTGAGTTAAACACAGCATTTAAGACATTAATAAATGTAGGTAAGACCAAAACAATTGGGCAAGCTAAATAGGATTCTTGTGGAAGAAGGGAATATTGAGGGATATTTGCAATCCTGGGTACAGATTTTATTTGAAGCTATGGAGATTATCATATTAACTCAGAAACCTTATAAGTCAGTGAACTTCTGTAAGTATTTTTAAGGAAACATTGGTCATATCTGACATAGGAAAAAAAATCATCAGAAAAGACCCTTGCAAATTCCCCCCTGAGAATTTGAAAGTGAGCCATTGCAGCGAGGGAGGCATGGACAGGAGTCCTGAGGCAATGGCTGGTTTCAAGCTGTGGCAGATTATATTACTGGCATTAATCAGGCCTGTGTATCATGATGCCCTGCACACTGCTTAAGGCCATGAAGCTTTATTTAGAAAATGTAGATTTGCATTTAGTTGCTAGATTTATTTATTTATTATTCATTTCAAATCCTTATAAGTGCAGGGACTTAGTCTCTTACTAGAATTGATTTTGCTATTTTAGTGTGTACATTTTAGCAGTGATTTTACATATACATATATGAGTGCATATATATGTGTGTGTTTTAGTAGTGAATATACATATACACACACAGTTAATGATAGAGCTGAAATTGAACCTAGACTGGTGTGAATCAAAAATCAGCACTATAATATGCTATGAATACTGATTTCAATAAATACATCAATTATTATTCAATTGCTATACACACATATTAAGTTTTATGATTCTCAATATAGTCATTAAAAGAGGTTTTTAATCTTCCCCAAATCTATTCATATCTTTGGATTTAGAATCAATTTAGATGATTTCTAGATAAAACATTTTAATAATATTCATCAGGAAACTTTTGCATTGTTAAGAGTATGATGATGAAAAATACATATAGGATCTATAAGACCATATAGTAACAAGAGATGCTGAATGTATTATAATGTGAAAATTTGTTTGAAGAGTATTATTTGTTACTATTATCTGTGCATTAGGGAGACTAGAATAAAAATTAATTAAGAACCGAATGATTTTAGTCTATCTGAATAAAAATGAATTCACTGAAATATAAAATAGCTATTCACTAAATCACAATTACTTCCTTCAACCTGTAACAGGGCAAATTCACTCAGGATTCTGTACTCTGCACACTGTTTAAATATATTGGAATTTAGAAGGTAGTTTAGTGAACAGACAGTACAGGCTAGTGTTAGCTTGAAGCAAAATGATATTTTGTTCCAACTATAAATAAATAAAGAGAAAAACATTTATTTAACTTTAAAATTTTGAAGAATTTAAAATTTCTTGTTCTGCCCAAATTGTCCAAGAATATAACTTGCAAAGAAAAATCAAACACAAACTTTGAATAAAGTCAATCTCCAAAGTAATGTGATGGTGGTTTCCTGACGGTTACGTGGTGGCCTGCCTTCTCTGTCTGGTAATCTGTTCAGGAAAAAGACCACATCCACCTGTTTTTAGTTACCATATCGGACAACTGAGGAAACCATCATCATCAACAGATTAACAATCAAATCATTCGACAAATAAATTTTTCCAATGCTCTTCAACTATGCTCAGTAGCAAAGAATAATTTCCAGAGACTCAAGAAGCATCTCAGTCTTTCAGTTTTAGCCTCACAATATAAACATAGGGGGATCAGCTTCAATAGTTCATAGACCACTGCCAAGAAAATCAAGATAAAGTGGGCCATCCATGCAGGACGATGTGTAAGAAAGAACCACCCTTGATAACTGGAAGCAAGATGTCGAGGCCGTAACTAAAGCACTTCTGTAGACTCTATTGCCAAGGAAAACCCAAAGTCAGGTCAAGAGCCTCATTTCTTACCTTAATGGGGTAGAACTGATAAAACATTGCATAGATTTGAGGTTATTTAACATTCATTTTGTTGACATAAGAATTGTCTATATTTCTGGGCTCATTCATTCATGTATACAGTGAACATTGGTCACGTCTATCCAGCGTTCTTTCATTTTTGCCCTCACCTCTTCCTTGTACCCTGTCCATTTTTATACAATTATTAATCTACTTTGGGTTTACTTTCCTTTTATTCATCATTTTTGGCTTGTTTCTACATATGAAAGGCAGCATGCAGTACTACTTTTTCTTTGACTTATTTTGCATAGCATGATTCCTCCAGTTTTGCTTTATAACCTACTGGACATTCCTCTTATTGACCTGCCTGTTAATGTCTTTACTTGTCACTAATTCTCTTATTTATTCTTTTCCTTTCTAGATTTGCAGGTTATTTAACTATTCTTTTGTTATGTCATGATATGTAAACACCCACATACTACCCCCATTTTAATTCTATTGTCTTTTAGTACTTTTCAGTATTTCACAGTGAAAGGTTTTAATTTGATTACGTTGTCAATCAATTTTTTCTTTAAGTTTTATATGCTTGGTGGTATTGATTTCATATTGAAGAAATTTGACAAATATGTCTCAGCCCACTTGCCAAGCCAGCGTCAATACTGGTAAATCACATAGCTGGTATGTACCCTTGAAATCATGTGAACGCATAATTAACTTTTGATTTTTCATCCTGACAATATCTAGCCCTGCCCTCTTATCATGAGGAAAATGCTGGATAAAATCTAATCTGAAGGACAGTAAACAAAATATATGTTAAGGTCATCTAAACACAAGTTGAAGCAATAGAAACCAAAAGAGGTGTGGCTTGGTATCTCAGATGGACTTGTGGAACAGAGAGCACATGGGTAAAACAAGAACATTGAGAAAATCTGAGCTTCAGTTAGAAATAATTTATTTATATTGATTCATTAGTTGTGGCAGGTATAGGCACTAACATAGCATTCGTAACTGAAAATACCAATGGCGAAATTATGACAACCCTCCGTAATTTCTTCACAATGTATCTGTACCTAAGTATGTTCTAAAATGAAGTTTACTAGAAAACATACTTTTTATCTCCATCCACTGCAAATGCTCAAAAACAAGTAACCCAGCAACAAGGACTGTCCCAGAACCAGTGGCCAATGTCTTAGAGATTGAAAATGTTTTCTGTAGGTTTTGATCAATATTGGAATTCTTTTTTGTTTGCAAATTTAAACAAGGTGAGCAAATATAAAGCAGCAATGCCATTTCCTGTGTGCTGCGTTTATGACTCGAGCTTCACTGTGATTGGGTGCAGCCAGACCAGGATTTTCTGCACATTAAACAGCATAGTCACTAACCCATAAACAGCATCCCATTTCTCAAGGAAGAAGGAGATACCAACCAATATCTCTCGAGGTCAGTAGCGTATATGAACCCAACCTTAGCTTAGCTGCAATCTATTGCCACAATAGCATGCAAAAATGTTATAGTCAGAGAAGCCTTGAGCTCTGTCTATCATGTTGGGTATTTCTGCTGGTTAACATGTTTTAGAGTAGAGATTTAAAAATGACCTTTTCTTTTTATTCTGCAGGAGTTGTTGTTGTTTATTTGTTTCTATAGATGAAGCATCAAAACACAGGAGCTGATGTGTCAAAGTAAACGGAGACAGCATCCAACACAAGGCAGGCAAGGTGTTGTGTTTTCCTGTTGTTGTTGCAGCAATATATTGATGTGTGCACCATGGCCAGGGCCATGTTTGCCAAGTGCCAGAGTCAATAGTTGCTCAGCATCCTGTGTAAATTCCCATCACTACTCCTCCCCATTTCTTCACCTAGGCAGCAATATCTCCTTTCTGCTCACTTCTGCTTGGTATTCAGTTTAGGGATTTTTAAATGTATGCGGAGTCAGAGATGGTATATTGATTCCTAAAATTCATATATCACCAGTTGCAGTAATAACGGCTGCCTATAGCTGCTGCTGCAAAGGGTACAAAGAACATCTATTGGCAGATTTTTCTCTCAATTTTTTGAGTGATTGGAATTAGGAAATATTTTCAGCTTTAAGGAATCAACTGGATATTTCAACCAATGAGGGTAGGGAAATTACAGGAGATGCCTGTCAGTGGTTTGAAATTTTTATGGAAATCTTATGGAAAAAGAAGCTCATGCTTCACACGACTGTTTGTTATAAGGAAACATCTTCTCCATGCTTGTTCTTTTACACTTAATGCCCAACCCTGTCTCTTTAGCTTTCTACATAGGATTATTTGGCTTCATAATATTTGTGTTCAAAATACAATAATTTTCTTAAAGCAAGCAAGAATAGAAACAAATCTGCCCATAGCACCCAGCATGTGCTTTCAATTTCAGACATGCCTTTTGCATGTGATTTTACGTATGTAAAGATGACCTCTTGGTCAGACCTGTCAGGTTGCCTCTATCTCACATCCCTGAACTAACTGCAGCCTCTCACTTGGCATGTTGATGAAAACAGCTCTGCTTTTCTGCTCTGCGTTTTCAATAAGCCCGTGCTTTTCCTTTGCATACAATGTAAATGAAAACCATGCTTCCCCACCAAACCACTGCCCTGTATCAAGCAGACACACACACACCCTGGCCCAGGGTGATTATTATCTTTATATTATTATGCAGCCCTACAGCTGATGACCATATGAACCAAACTAAAGAATAACATGCACAATAAGAGCAGTTTGATAAGTCTGTAGATTTTGATATAGTTTATGGTTTGTGGTTTGCGTCTATAATAATTTCATATTTCAAATTCTTTGACTAAGCAGTTTTGTACTTTTAAAATGCTAATCTATTGGTTCAAATTCCGTCCTTAGATTAGAAATCTTCAATTATGCATAGCAGTTTAATTTGCTAAATGTTTAATGATATACACATAAATGAACAAACAGAAAACTCCAGCAATAGCAAAGAGACCTCCACAAACCTTACAAATAATTGTCTCACTGAATTGAAAATGGAGATTACTCTCTGGGCATTGGAGTCTCACGAAACCATCAATCTGATAAACGCAGAGTATGACCGGAGGAAGTTGAATTGATGCTGTGTGGAGGCGAAGTAGAACAACCAGCCCAGAATTCAGGAACTTATCCAGAAAAGCCTTTAGATTTTCAGGACGTGATAAAAATATGAGTAATTGGTGACCAATGTTATACATTTTGAAATTTCCTAATAATGTAAAATGTCAACCACCCTGGGTCTCGTTAAAGGCAAAGGTAATACAGAAATGATTGTGGGTAAGGGATTTTTAGTTTTTTAGTTTAATGTTTTGCCTACATGTATGTATGGGCATTGTATGTGTCTTTCTGGTGCCAGGGTCATCGATGGTTGTGAGCTCCCATGGGAATGCTAGGAATTAAACCTGGGTCCTCCAGAAGAGCAACAAATATTCTTAACAACTAATCTTACTGTTCCACCCAGATTGGGGATTTTTAAAGACCAAGTGGTCTCAAAACTAGCTCTAAAAATGACTAACAATAATGAATATTTTCTTCTTGCTTTATCATGCATGGCTACTTTATTAGCCAATATTTGCTGATAAATTTTAAAATCTAGGTTTTCTATTATATATCATAAGAATGATGAGTTATGATTAAACTATAAAATGTATATTGCTATCACAAAAACTAGATATTAAACTTAGATATTAATTACTGAAATTTTTATTTTCAGTGTTTGGTAAAAGACAAATATCTTCATGTATCTGAAGATCGATTCCAATCCATCAGACAAGTTGAAGTAATTGGTTTTGTTGTCTAAATAATTGCAATAATTTCATTATAGTTACATTCAAATATGAAAGAACATTTGGGCAATTCAAATTCAGGTTTATAAGCAGGTCTGATAGAAACCTTATTCACTTCAGTTTTCTCTCAGACTAACAATGATGTCTTCTTCTATTAATACTAGACACCATCAATGTGTGACTTCCCACTACTTAACTCCTAGGTAACTTATTTTGATAAATTTTGAGTTTGAAATTCCATGGCTGATTTCTGTTGTCTTGGCTGACCCCTATGTATATACTCGTGTTGTTAAATATTTTGTTTAAAACAGTTCCATAGAATTCTCTGCCTTCAACTATGCAGGTATACTGATTATTATAAATTCTGTTTTACCACAATGCCTACAGAAACTGTGTTAAATGAGTATCTGCTTTCTTGAACCTAGTTCTGCTAAAGTTATTAAGTATTCTTTAATCAACCATAAAATGATTTTTTGAATTATAAAAGATTGCTTCTTTATATGACATTTGTATTTTAAACAAAATTTATTTACCTATGGGCTAGGGGTACATCTATTTTGAGGTACTATTTTGTGGCAAAATAGTAATGTAATAAAATTTTTGTTATTCATTCAGTAACCTTCCTTATTTCTGAACCTGACTTCAAATTGTGTTTGTTATTGTCTCCCTTCACAAAATATGGATATCTAAAATGTAAGAAAAGGCTCAAGCTTCACAATCCATCTCCAGTGCATTTCCATTTAACACAAAACAGTATGCATATGTGCTCCTCATATTGTAAGATTTTTATTTAATTTCATATGTAAGTTTACACTCTTTTACTCTTTCTGCCCTTGGAGATTTTCCCTCCATGACCATAATTTTATATAAAAACACCTTCAAAACATATGGACACACTGCATGTTCTTTAGGTAATGGATTATTGTGTTTTTAAATATTTTTTATTATTTAAGAATTTCATACTTGAATATACTGCATTTTATAAATCCACCTCTTTTCAACATCCCTCTAATTTTTCCTTTTTAGACTACATTCTCTGCCAACTCCATGTGCTCATTTTAAGTTTTGAGGCCACGGCATCCGTATAGTGCTGCCTGTGTGTGTATGGCTGTAGACTCCCTACCTAGAACTGGCAATCTCAAGAACTTTTTCCCTTCGCAGCCATCAAATGCTAAAAGATCAAATGCTCCTTCCTAAGGATTCTTTATGTTCTTAAAGTATTTTTCGTCTAAGACTCTATAGAATTAGGCTCCAGGATGGCCTCAAAGCTGCTGATTCCAGAACTGTCATCACCACACATATTCAGGCCCATTTTTGAGGCTGCAATCAACAGGTGCACTACAGTGGTTCTGAGTTTGGGACTCAGTCCCATAGAAACAGATTACAAATGGACCCACCTACCTATTCAGGCAAAAGGCCAACGTGCTTAAGACCCCAAAAATGAGCCAATCTTTGCACCATGCTTGATTGCCAGCACAGAACTGGGTGGGGTAAGGGGCAAAGAGTTTTCCTGAATAAAGCCAGCCTGCAAAGACTTAAAAGCCGCTACTTCTTCAAAGGTTCAGACACACACACACACACACACACAAGGAATGTGAAGTAAAAGAGACCAACCTCACCAAATGGTACATCTACCAAAAATATAAATAATAAATAAATAAAATGTTGGGCATTACTAAAGTTTCTCAACAGAGACTAAAATAATATATATCTATTTATGAAAGTAAAAATTTCCAAGTTCATTATTTCTTAAATAGTGAATTAAATATCATGATCAAAAGAGGCTATGAACAAAGATTGTCAAGTTTACAGTATTTACAAGGAATTAAGATAAATATTAAAAGGTAAGCAGAATAAGTAGAAGCACATTTGCATGTCATGTATAAACAAAATAAATTTTTTAAATTAATATGTGAAAACTAGACATTCAGACTAAATATGTGAGGACAGATTTTATAAATGAAATTTCTAAAATTTGCATTTAGCCATAAATTTGAAAGCATCTATTAGCACAACTTTAAAAAGATTTAAAATCACTGTGATAAAACTAAAAGGAAAAAATATGTAAATATGCAAACAGGACTAGTGATTTTATATGTATCTCTCAGTAATTGATAAAGCATGTATATGAAAGATTAGTGTATGTGGCAATTAAGATGATCACATATGTGTGACTTACCCTGAGGCATAGGAATGGGGACTACTGCTTACCAATACCAAATGGAAAATAGAACTGTAGGAAGTTTCCTAGATGTAATTTTGGCTTAATGTTGAGGAGTCAGATCATTGGAGTAAAATGTTTAAAGTCCAGAAGAGTAGCACTGTGAAGAAGGATGCTAAAAAGAAATTTCACACTAGCTCAGAATTGAATATAATAAAGGGTTATTTATTTAGGGGTAGACTCACAGATCACAGTCCTCTACTTCAATGGGGAATCCAGCAGTCAGAAGAGAGGGAGTGCGTGCTTTACAATGACATTTATAGTATAAGAGGCTTTGATGAACACATGAAATTTTATTGAAAGTGAGGATCTTTATAGAAGCAAACTAAAGGCACAAGCTATAGAAACTTGAGAAACTATTTCAAATGCCTAAGCCACAAAAGCATTGAATTTGAAACAGATGAATCATTTTACAACAAATAGTAAATAAACAAAACCAACGTAAATCACTAACCAGTAAGTATAGGGTATTTGTAAAGCATGGGAGGTTAATTTTCTGGCCAGAGTTTTGAGTTAGGCAGAACAGAGAACACTTTGTCAGTATGGCAGGCTAGAACAGCACAGACAGCTTCTCGATAAAACAGTCTGTTGTGCTACTCCCAGAACTTAATTCTAGAGCCTTATCTTGGGAGCAGTGGCCACACAGTTCATGACAATACAACATCAGAGAGATAAGAGGGCTTAGGACAAACGACAGGGCCACAAATCTGTTCTGATAAATGTGAGTGAGTTGCTTTTTAAAAATTATGAGTTATTTTGGTTGCAATAAATTTAGATGCTTTCCAGAAGCTGAACAGGTTAATTTTTAAGGTTTTACTTGAGTTCTTTATCTGTAGAAGCATGCAGCTATGGATTTACTCCGCCATTTTTGCAATACCTCAATATGTACTGTAAGGATGTATGACAAAGAACCACAGGCAGCCAAGGAAAGCTGAGAGCAAGAGAAATAATTTTCCCCAGGGAAGACAAAACCAACTGATTATCCAATGCCTGAAAACATACACATACGAGTATCTTTATATTTTGAGGATCTCTGTCAGTCTGTCTGTCTCTCTCTGTCTCTGTCTCTGTCTCTGTCTCTCTCTCTCTCACACACACATAATAATAATTAAAGAAAAATAGGCTATATATTTGAAAGAAAGCAAGGGAGGAGGTTTGGAGGAAGGAGGAATGATATAGTCTTAACAAATCAAAAAGTTATTTTAAAAATGCATGTTATTTTTGTAGCACATCTAAGTTTGTTACATAAATGCTCCAATAAGGAACTTGACATGTATTTCTGTTTGTCAACAGTGCTGACTATAGATGGGTTGTAGACAAATTCCTTCACAGAAATTCACTTGCTTGACAGGACAAGTTTCTGCCATGATTACACCTGGTTCAGTCATTAGTCTGTAAGGAAGAGGGCAGAAGCCCCTGCAGAGACACTAGCTATCAATGACAATTTTGAAAACACCACAACTTTAAATTCTTACGAAATTGCTAAACGTTTTCCATCTCTACGTGGTTATTGTTAATTCCCAGTATAGGTTGCCCCAGACATAATATTTTGACAATAAGTTCTCAGCACTGCAATAGTAAAATAGCAAGAAGCACTCATTAGAAATCATAGTTCAAATTTTAAAACGCCATCTCCTCTTGAGCTAGGCCTATAGAGTGTGACGTTCCCTCAGGTTGTTGGTTAGTGTTAAATTTCTCAGGCAGTTGCAATGTCACAAAGGGGAAGAGAGGTCTCTGCAGGGCACTGTGCAGCTATGCCGTGATGTCTGGCAGGCTGCAATGTCTGCTCGGAAGATTAATGCAGCTTTGACTTTTGGTAATTTCAATTTATAATGAGTTTATCATCACTGTAACCTCATTACAAGTGATGAAATTTTTGCATTTTTCCACATAGAATCTGAGTCCCGGAGTCTCTTTCGTGGAGAATGCAATCCTAGACGATACTTAAAATTAAATGTAAAAATTAAGTGGAAAAAAATAAAAACCCATGAAGAAATGGATTTAGTTTGTGTTATTTTGCACTTCGTATGTTCTGCCTTGATTCTGCACACTACTAATTGTTTGAATTGATAATATTTAAAGTTTCAGTTTAAAATTTCTTTGGCATATCATCAAGTTCTGTAGCTGCTGTTATTTAGAATCTTTGCATTTTGAAACTAGGAAGAATTGCCTGTACTTGTTCCTTACCAACATGTCCCATGTCGCTTTGATCACTATCTGTATAAGACCATTATTTAATTTCTGTGTTTTCCTATCTCTGATGTGTGATCTCTACATGAGATTTATAATCCTGGGAATTATGGATGTCAAAAGTGATAACAAAATTCCCCTCGTAGCCCATAAAATATTTACCAAATTTTATTATATGAAATAATAAAACTTTTGTTAGCCCAATTTTTTCTTAAAGTCCATATTTATATAATTATCTCATACTCAAAAAAGTTGCTTTTCAAAGCTGTTTTGATTATTGTAAACATCTAAAATAAGATCTTGAAAATGACTTTAAGCTGGCTTCTCTCTCAACATCAAATTTATATCTGTGCTTTATTTTTCTTGTACAGTATTGAAGTGATTGTTATAAATGAGGTATTTAAATGGAACTTAAAGACAGTTTTTCTTTGTAATGTTTTGTTGAAACAGAGCTATGGAGTGTAAGACCCTCATTAAAATCAATATAATATGTTTATGCAGTTAGCTAAATGAACTGGTCAATGTAGGGAGTCTAGACAATCACAGTCTACCTTCAAGTCTTATAGAGTAGTTGAGCTTCTGAAATACTGGAAAGAAACTGGAGATGCACTTAAGGTTTCTGAATCTAACAATAGAAGCCTTTAACATGGTTATGTAAGATGGAAAAATTTCAATACAGGCATATGAAGGATTGGATGCCAGTTGTTTATTTATTGAGAGAACTTACAATTCTGTGAAACATTTATGTTTCATTTTGTTTCACTAACACTTCCTCTTCAGTGACTGTAATATAATTTTTTAAAATTCAGTATGAAAAGCTAATATTTTAATACTTGTAATTGAAAGAGAATTATAGCATTCCCCCAATCTTCCTCCCTCCAGCTTGTCCACATTATCCTCACTTGAACCTTTTCCATTTTCCCCTTCTTAAGTTGATAGCCTCTTTTCCTTTGATTATATTTTTACATACATATACATATATCTGTATGCATATATCTGACATATAACTTGGTGAGTCCATTTTTATTATTTTTATGTATATGGTTTTTAGTCTCATCACTTTGCATTGGACAACCAAAAAGAGGCTCACTCTTGGAAAGTCTAGAGTTAGAACACAACAGAAACTTTCCCCCTTCCATGCTAACCTGTCCACTGATGCTCTTTTTGTTTCAGTCTTGTTTACGCAACCATTTCTATGAACGACACCTTGGTATTCTGACTCTTACGATCTTTTTGTCTCTTTTTCCATGATGTCCCATGAGCCTTGGATCCAGGAGCTAGAACGTAATTGTATGCTTTGGGGACAGGCATGTGCAAATTATTGATTTCTGAATTGTGTTCAGTTGTGATTTTCTGTGGCTGTCTTTATTTACTGCAAAGAGAAGCTGCTTTGACGAGGGTGGTAGCTGTATTTATCGGCGTGTGTAAGGATAAGACTTAGAGTGGAGGTGCGATGCACACTTCCAAAGGATAGAAGCAACCAACAGTCATATCCAGCTATTCTGGCTAGTTTTATGTCAGTTTGACACAAGTTTGAGTCATCTGAAAGGAAAGAACTTCACTTGAGAAAAAGGTCTCCATAAGTCCAACTATAAGGTGTATTCGTAACTAAGATTAATGTGGACAGGCCTAGCCCATTAGAGGCGAAGTCGTCCCTGAGCTAGTTTTCCTGGATTCTATAAGAAAGCAGGCTGAGAAAGCCATGATGAGCAACCAGTAAGCAGCATCCCTCCAAGGCCTCTGCATCTGCTCTAACCTCCAGGTTCCTGCCCTGTTTGAGTTGCTGTCCTGTGTCCTTTCACTGGTGAACAGTGCTATGGAAGTGTGAGCCAAATAATCCCACTCCTCCCCACAATGCTTTTGGTCATGGCGTTTCATCATTACAGTAGTAACCCTAAGTAGGATAGAAATTGGTATCAGGATCATGTGGTATTGATGCAAAACAAGAACATTTTGTTTTGAGGAGGACTGTAAAAGGAATCTGAAATTTTGGGTCAGAGAAGCCACTGAGCATTCAAACCTTAGTGAATTATTCTATGGGTGCTTGGAAGATAAGATCATTGAAAGAAATACAGATGATGGAGGAAGGCTTGTGACGTTCCAAAGGGAAGTTTAAGAATCACTACAATACTTTATCAGGGTGGTTGCATATTCAAGAAACTGTAGTTCTGGCTAGTTGGTGCTGAAAAAAAAATGGCAGTGATAAACAAGACACCAGAAGCAGCAATGTGAAAATTTTGCTTTACTGAGATAGTTTATGATGGTCAGCTGGAGCTGAGAATTTGTCAGTGATTAAGAAGAGATTAGCATCGTTGAAGTGAAATATTTTTGTAAGTGTTTCCTATGAGTCAGCACACAGAAGCTATTTTCCAGAGGTGGCTAAAGTTGTACTTCATTCTGGCTGTCCAACTTGGTAGCGTAAGACACCAGGTGGTAATAGTTTTGAAAGAATGACGGGGTGATGGAGAGCAGCTGAGGCTTGGCCTCATGATGAGAACCCAGGATAGGCTACGGGTGATAGTCCATCACAGTTACTCCAAGAGACCGCAGCATTTTGAAGATGGAACCACGAGATGACCCACAAGAATAACAGCAACCATGGACTGGAGCTAGCCTAAGCTTAGGAGATGTTCTGTGCTGACTGCAGAAGGTAAAGCCAGAGAAGTGATCCAAGCCCTTTGGAGGAGGTCAGAAGTGGGTCCCAGACATTGAACACTGACATTTACATAGTTGGAGCTTTGTTTTGTTTTGATTTTTATGTTATTGTGCCCTGATTCTTCTCTCTCCAAATAAGAAAGTATTTAACTTATTTTTTTTTTTATCTTGTAGGCACCCAAAGTTAAGACAATTTAAACTTTCAGAGAGATTTTAGAATTATACAAATAATTTGGATTTTAAAGAAGACTGACTATTTTAAAGAAACTGAATGTTTAAACATTTGCATTTTTACATTCATAAATTTTGAAATGCCTATATTGTAATGTTGCTATTCCTACGTGATATTGGGAATAAACAAAAAAGAAAGGTTATGGATTAAAAGGTTTGTATGTCAATTTCAGAAGTAATTAATTGCTACCTTTATGCCAACTTGACGCAAGATAGAGTTATCTGAAAGGATGGAAACTCGATGAAGAAAATGCATCCGTAAAATCCAGCTGTAAGGCATTTTCTTAACTAGCAGCTGATGGTGGCAGGCCCAGCCCATTGTGGGTGGTGCCATCTCTTGGCTGGTGGTCCTGGGTTCTATAAAAAAGAAGGCTGAGAAAGCTGTGAAGAACAAACCACTAAGCAGCACCCTTCTATGGTCTCTGCATCAGTTCCCGCCTTTAGGTTCCTGCCCTGTTTGAGTTCCTGTTTTGACTCCCTTCAAGGATAAACAGGGTGGAAAAAAATAAACCCTTTCCTTCCCAAGCTGGTTTTGATCATGGTGTTTCATCTTAGCAATAATAACCCTGCCTAGGTTGACAGCCTCGAGCTGCAACAATGACCAATGTAATTGTGTAATAGTGGCATCAAGCAGTGGTAACCAACTGCTTTCTAGTTGTACTTTAGACCCACTCAAAAAGAGGAAATTATTCCCACATCTATTGTTTCAGATTCCCATTCAAGAAACCATGTTATATTTAGCCTTCATGTCTTCTCGGCAATTCACCTGACAGTTTCTCAGGCTCCCTTGTTTCTGATGGTCTTGGTGGCAGATCTTTTAAAATTATTTCTTTTATTTTTTGAGATTATAATGCAATCACATCATTTTCCCATTCCCCTTTCACTCTCCAAACTCTTCAACATACACCTTTTTGCTCTCATTTCAAACACAAATAGAATGACCTTGAACTAACACAGATCCCTCTGCCTCTGTCTCCAGAGTCCTGGGATTAAAGGTGTGTGCCACCACTGCCTGGCCCCTAGTAGTTTAGCTTTGCACTCTAATCTTCAGGCAAACATTATTTGTTAAAACACAAACAAAATATCACCATATCAATAATTCTTAGAAAGGGGGCTATGTGTTTGAAATAAAAGAAATAATTTTAAAAGATCTGCCAATAAGTTCTTGTTTATCTTCCCTTTCTGTGTAAGGGAATTACTCTGTATGGTCACTGAACCTATTAGGAAAAGTGGGAAGTGACCATTGGTACAGGAGATAACTTTCTGAAAAGAACACCAATAGTTCAGACACTAAGATCAACACAAAGCTTGTAGGAATAATTTGCCATCCAATAACTGATTTTACTTAAGGCTTAGTCCATATATAATGAAACCCATACCTGACACTGCTTACATGACTAAGAATCAGAAAACAGACAGCCCAGGGACCGAAGGTTAAAGCAAATAGTACTGGTCTTAAAACAAAATGAAACTGAACATAATGATAAAATAACTTCTAGTGAATATTCTGTAATACTCATAGATTAGTGCCTTGTTCAGTCATCACCAGAGAAGAGAACAAATGCAGAGATACACAGACAGACATTATAACATATACACAGAGAGAGGCAGGGAGAGAGAAAGACAGAAAGAGAAAGAAATAAGAGAGAGGAGAGATATTTTGGAATACACAGTCCTAAATGGAAATGTCTCCATCAAGTCCCTCTTCTCAGAGCTAAAGGAACTTCAAGGAAGAGGAAGCAGAGATAGCATAAGAGCCAGAAAGGAGGGAGAAAACTCAGACAAACCAGCTTACAAAAAGCTCATCTGAACTCACAGAGACTGAAGCAACATGCACAGGGCCTGCATGGGTCTACGTCATGTCCTCTGCGCATATAATGTGGGTGCCAGTTTAGGGTTTTTATAAGACTCCCAAGTGTGCGAATGAATGAGTCTCTAACTCGAGTCCCCACAGCTGGGCTTCTTTTCCTACTGATGGTTTGTTATGTCTACCTTCAATGTGGGAGTTTTTGTTTTATCTTATACTTTATTTTGTTAAACTGTATTAGAAGCCTATTCTTACCTAATGAGAGACAGGAAGGGAGTGGATTTTGATAGGAAGAAGGGTGGGGAGGAACTGGGGTAAGTAGAGGGAGTACTTACTATTCTCTTAATATATTACATGAAAAAAGAATGTAGTTTTGATAAAGGGAAAAATAATAAAATATGAGGTTTTAAAATGTACTGTATCTACTATATTCATGTTACTAAAAATAATATACTGTGTATTTTGATAAATAGTTGTGGAATCATAAACAAATAAGGAAATAAAATAAGCACATATAAATATACTGAGTTCAAATACTTCCTCGAGATGGAAAATTTTGATTTAGTCCAGGTTGTATACTCAAGTATATATACATGTATATGAATAAATGAGTCATTATCATCAACAGCTTTAACATTTCAGTCACATTTTATGAAAACTAAAATGCATATATCAATATTAATTCACATTCATTACAGCAGTTTACAATTTTGAAAACATGTTTATATAGTATTTCATAGGACCCTATTTCTAATGGCTATGTTAAAATTCATCTCAATCATGAAAACTTCCATTTAAAGGAGGATGCACGGAAAGAGAATGCCATGTGGACTGGAGACACAGTCATACTCTATTCAGACAATACTGTTTTGGGAGATCTTTTCCATGCTCAGGTCCAGCTGAGTAGGCTCTAATAGACCAGACTGTGGCAGTCGTGGTCCATAGGGACATGTTGTATCCTGAGCTGGCTGCTGAACTTAGTGGTGTCCACATGGTGCTGATTTGGCAGAGTTATACAATGCAACATTGGCCAGGTAATGGAAGCTTGTGCCAAGATTCCAGAAAATCAGTCAATGAGGACAGGCAATGTGTGGTAGAAAAAGATGCCCACAGAAGCTGATATGTGAAGCCGTGCTGATAAATCCCAAATTTCCTAGGAGATCCCAGGATTCTGGCAAAGCCAGAAACACTGAATGACTGACTGCCAAGGAAAGCTGTAGGTACAGAGAGGATGGAGCTGGTCCATGAGAGACCCCGCACACACTTCAAATGATGCGGTCACAGGGAAAGGTGCCCAAACCAATTAGAGATCAGATGATGATTTGAGTGCTCGAGATACTGGACCTGGAGCAGCAGATTTAACATTATTTTGCTGACTTTTGTAGTTGCTTTAGTCATTATCCTTGTGAGCCTCTGCTTCCCCATCTTTGGAATGGGATTTGTTATTCTGAGGTAGCATATTAGAAAAGGTAGCTTTCCTTTTCTGATCTCTCAGAATTTACAGTTAAGTTTTTCTGACATCTCAAAAAAGACTGGACTTTCACACAGCACTGGAACTGTTCAGAACACAGGGCTTCCGTAAATTTGGACTGAATAAATATTCTATTAGACAGCCCTGAGCCTGAGTGAGGAGAATGGTCACATGTTTGAACACTTGGCCGCTAGGGGTCGTGTTGGTTTGGGAACTTGTAACATAATGGAATGGATCCCTTTAAATCATGAGTCTAAGTAATACCTTCTACGTTAAAAGAATGAAAAGAAAGAATGAATAAAAATTAGCAATTAGAGATAGAAGAAGAGTGCTATCAATAAATAAAAGCTGAAATAATAGCACATACAATGCTGGATGAAAGCAAAACCATGAGAGGGTAACGGGCATTGCCAATAATAGTGGAGTCGTGGTACATTTTTATGGAAATGAGCGACTACTGAGACACTGTGATTTTTTTTTATTCAAAAGCAGTGTTGTATAGTTAATGACAGGGACTAAATTATAGACATAATTACAGATGATTGACAGAATACAGATGAAGGGAAGGAAATAAGAGCTGATGACATCAAGAGAAGTTACGGCTAAAGTGTTATATCCTGTACCCACCGCCATCAACACTGCAGATGCTCTTCCCAATCCTTTCTGCTTATCAATTGCTAGTCTTACATTTTACTGCATCCTTTGCACTTGGTTTGTTTGGCAAGGGGGTTGTGATGAAAATTTTTCCCCTATCTTCTGAGGCTACTTTGTTACCTGTAAGATAGGATAAGTACAGGGAGACTAGTGTACGCCTCTCTTTCTAACATTTTTAACAGTGAGAGACCAGTTCCCAACACAAGGGATGGGATTCTGCTGTGTAGGACTTTCCCTTGATGGCAGAATTTTTCCATCAGAATTTTTTAGACTTCAGTGTATTCAGCCTAAAAACTCACCTTTAATGTTTTTATTCTCTTCCTTGACTAACATTTATATTGTAAAAAAAAAATTTCCTTAAGATTTTGATTTAATAAAATGTGATTTTCTTGATGAAATATGAAATGATATATATTTATAAATGTGAATTTTAAAAGAACAACTTGAAAAGCAAATAGAGAACTAGAAAGAGAAGTCTCTCAGTAGGACACGTAGCCACTGGAGAATAACAAGCAAGGCTCAGAGAACTAGTCCATTGTCATTCAACAGACATTTATTGAAATGTACAATGTGCCTGGAATAGCAAGATGGAAGAGATACGAAAATAAAGTACCTTTCACAACCTTGACCTATTTACAGACTATTATGTAGGTTAAACTTATAACCAGAAAAAATCCAATGAATTATGAAGGTAGCAGCCAAAACCACATAGTGTGTTAGTATGTAGAGGAAAGAAATGTCTAAAGAGTCGTAGGGAATGCGATGAAAGGCTGTGAAAGCAAACGAGAACCAGACAGAAGCTAAGGGGATAATTTTTATAAAAACAGAAAGTGTCACACTTGAGGAGATTAAGTGTTAGTTCTTTTGCTCTATCCATGTGACTGTAGCAGAGCAAACAGGAACTGCTATCAGGAGCAGGTGGGGCAAGTGGACAGAGAATTCTGCAAGGTACCAGTGATTGACTGAGCAGATACCAGTCATCCGAGATGGTCTCTAAGCTGACTCAAACAGTGCTCCTTCCAAAGCCGTGTGGTGTCGACTTGCCAAAGAAAGATGCCAATGTCTTGAATGTTAGCGGAAGTCATCCAAGGAGAGTCTTCTTCAAAGCTGACCTCTGAACCTCTGAAACTGGATTTACTAAGTAAATGGCTTTGGGAAATGGGGCAGCTATTTTAGAGGCAGCAGATACAGAAATAAAAGAATTTAGTTGAATGTTGTATCATCTAGACCAGAACAGACTTTTGTGCTTTTAGTTTTCCCACCATTTCTTGCCTGTCCAATGCTCCATGGATTTATCCCACGCTCTCCTTGAATTGTTCTAAAAGAGACACCTTTTTAATTGCTTGCATTCCTCCAGAGTGCTTGAAGCATGGGGAACCATATACAAATGTGTTTTGAATATGTATTATTAGGAGCTTCAAGAAATAAGCAGGTGGAAGCACAGAAAATGGAATCTCAGCATGCTGGAATGACTGATTTGGATCGCATTCAGGCTGCTCTATTTATTAGTGACTATAGACAAACAAATTCCTCCAAATCCAGCTTAATGAAATCAGATCCTGAAAATTCTTCACAATACCTTGTGATTAGTGTTATATTCAATGAATGTTGCCTGATTCTTGTTAGTATTTAGAAGATACAAGAAATGTGGTGAGTTCTTTATATATTTTGGAGATCAGTCCTCCATCAGGTTGGTAAGGATCTCTCCCACTCTGTAGGCTGCCATTTTGTCTTATTGTCAGTGTCGTTTGGCTTACAGAAACTTCTCAGTTTCAGGAGGTCCCATTAATTGTCGATCTCAGTGTCTGTGCTACTGGTGTTATATTCAGGAAGTGGTCTCCTGTGCCAGTGAGTTCAGAGCTACTTTCCACTTTCTCTTCTATCCGTTCCGTTATAACTAGATTTATGTTGAGGTCTTTGGTCTACTTGGACTTGAGTTTTGTGCATGGGATAGATATGGATCTATTTGCATTCTTCTACATCCTGACATCCAATTATGCCAGCGCCATTTGTTGAAGATTCTTTTTTCCCCCATTGTATAATTTTGGCTTCTTTGTCAAAATCAAATGTTCATAGGTGTGTGGATTTATGTCAAGGTCTGAATTGTAAGCAGATTGGTGGCTTCCCTAATTGCCATCAGAGATACTCAGTAACTTATGGAAACAGATGCAGAGATCCGCAAACAAGCTTTCCACTGAGCTCCCCAGAGATCTGAGCTCTGTGAGTCTTGCAGAAGAAAGGGAAGCGGGATTGTACCAGCCAGGAGTGTCAAGAAGGGAGAACTGGCCGGGCGGTGGTGGCGCACGCCTTTAATCCCAGCACTCGAGAGGCAGAGGCAGGCGGATCTTTGTGAGTTCGAGGCGAGCCTGGTCTACAAGAGCTAGTTCCAGGAGAGGAACCAAAAGCTATGGAGAAACCCTGTCTCAAAAAAAAAAATGAAGAATTCACAGGAACAGCTGACCAGATCTCACAGTAGCTCATGCATGCCGGGCCAAAAGTTAGGGAGCCTATAAGGGACAGACCTAGGCCCTCTGCATGTGTGTAACGATTTTATAACCTGGTCTCTTAGTAAGGTTTCTAACAGTGAGAACAATACCTCTCCCTGGCACTTAGCTGTCTTTTGGTAGCCTGTTCCCCATACTGTATTCCCTGGCCCTAGCCTCCAATGTAAGGGGATGAGCTTGGTCCTGCCTCTGCTTGACGTTCCATGCTTTGTGCAAGTCCATAGGAGGCCTATCTCTTTCTGAATGGAGATGGGGGAGGAGTGAATGATGAGGGGAAATAGATGGGAAAGGAGAATGAATGGGAGCAGAGGAGGGAGAGTAAACTAGTTGGATGTAAATCAAATGAAAAACATGTTATTTAAATAAAAAAAGGAAAAAAGAATGGGATGGATTTAGATAGACACATTCAAATCATCATTTACCCTCTTCATAATCATATGGTATTACAGGTACTGAATGCTCAATTTAAAATTTCAGAGTATCCATTAAATAATGAATGTTCCCTCGGTAAAATTTTATGAGCTGCTGATTGTTTTAGGCATTGGAGTGAAAATTACTGAGAGGTGGGGGTAGGGGAAGACATAGTTCCTAAAAATAAATGACTTAGTTTGAAATAATTCAAGTTTCATTTTGGAGAAAATTGTAAAATATTAGATTTGTCCCAGAGGAGGTATAGTACTTCCAGGTTTAGGTTTCGGTTATAAATATCCCAGGAACTGTGTTACTCATGGTGTTTCAATTTATTCCCTGTTGTACACTCACTGAAACAAAGAAACACATACCTATATCTACATGTAATTGTAGAATAAGTCTCCCATGCCTTTGGAAAGGTTGTATGGAGTTCAACTCTAGATTTGGCCTTTAAGTGGGGACACATTTTTAATAATATGAAAGTAAATGATGAAATTTACTCTTGCCTGGATTAGAGTTTTTATTTTAGCTGAAACTAACCATGTAGCATCCAGACTTTAGAGGAGAAAAACAAGGATGACATCCACCCAAATGTGTGAAAGTGTCATTAAGACAGAAGACAAACATTTCTCCATTTTAGCATCTATCAAAATCACAAATCACTATTCCTGGAATTTTATCAATAAAATGTTCTTTGTATACCACAACATAATGTGGAACCATAAAAAAATTGTAATTCAAAAATTTTGAACCTTTGAGTTGTATAATGTCTGTTAAAACATGTTGTACATTATATACTAAAGTTAAAAAAAAACAGGGAGTGTAAGAGACTGCCAAAAACAAACTAAATAATGACAGCTAGAGAAGAAAGTGAGAGAAAATAAGTTGAATTCACATATAATTTCCAGACATCCTTTGAAAAAGAAGATAATTCCCTACAAAAAATTTCATAGCAACTAGGCAATGTATTTTTAGTATGAATCTACAGGCATTTTTTCTCATCTTGGTCATAAATAATATACAGTTGGTTAAGGAAAATTCACTGGTTTTATGAAAAGTTACTACACAGTGTTGAGCAGATAGATGTCAGGAAAAATGAGGCATTTTTGGAGTTTTAGACATTGCAAATACCAACCATAAATACACATTATCACCTGCATCTTTGTGTGATTATGCATTGTTTGGTTGCTTATTCCTTAGGTGGAAAGTATTAGTCTCTTTTTCGAATTCTCTAAAATTATAACATTTCATAATGCGCAATTGTATAGCCTAGGATAAGAAATAGATATTAAGCATGCTTTGAAAAGTCCAGCTCAGGAGATATTATTTATTTCATGCTACCCTGCTGGTGATTACACATCAATTAACATTGGCCTTGGTCCAGCTCCAAACAAGGACTCATCTGAGAACCTATGGTTCTGTGGAGGAAAGTAAGCAGGTAGGATAGTTTTGAAGACAGAGAAGATATGTGGCATAAAGCGAAGTATTATGTGTTATGGAATCATTGTTTTGTACACTGCGAAGATGCGTCTTTTCCAAGATGCCTCTGATTGGTTTAATAAAAGGCTAAGTAACCAATAGCTAGGTAGGTAGAGGTTAAGTGGAACTTGCAAATAAGAAGAGAACATGGGGATGAAGAAGAGTGGAGCTGCCAGACAGATGCAGAGGAGATGAACATGCCATGCTGAAAAAAACATAGATAAGGAATATGTGTTGATTGAAGTTGTAAGCTAGTTAGTAACAACCATTAGCTATCAGCTATGCATTTATAATTAATAATAAGTATCTGGGTGGTTATTTGGTAACTGACTGGAAGGCAGAGCTGTCTGGAGGCACAGAGAAAGTCCACCTACAATTATGATACTCATTTTCAAGGCTGGCCTGCTGGAGCTACTGATAACACCCCTTCATAGTTAATATAAGATAAATGGGTTAGTTAATAAGAAAAGCCTGAGCTACTAGGCCAGCTAGTTTATAATTAACGGAGACCTCTGTGTATTTCTTTTGGGACTGAATAGCTGTGGGACTGGGTGGGATAGAAACATCTGTCAACACACAGGGATTGCAAGGGTAAGTGTATTCAAAATGTTTATTTCAAAGTTTCAGGTAGATGGTATGTGATGGAACTCTGGGGTAAAGCTGTGTGTGCCAGAGTGACAGGTTTAGGCCTCAGAAGTTGTGAGGCCCATTCGGGGCCTTTGGGGTGTTTTGAACAGAGGACTAAAATGCTTGAACATAGGTACCAAAACAAATTTGGTGAAGAGAATAGATTAGTAGAGAATCATATGCAATATAAAAACTAGTTGGTAGGTTACCGGCATAGACAATGTAAGTGATCATGATTGCTGTGTCAAGAAAGAGTTAGACACTTGATAAATTTTTAAGGAATTCATGAGAAGTTTTCCAGGTGTATTTAACAAACATTAGAACAAAGAGGAAGGAATCTCTCCAGAAAAATCTTTTGTATGACAAATGGAAGGCCTTTCGTGACACCACTCCATCTTGGTACCTGCTAATGTCCATACATAAGCGCAAGTGGCCAATCAGAAAGAAAAACAGAATAGTGGGGAAAGCCTTGGATTGGCAGTCAGTTTTGGAATCAAGTCAAAATACATATTGAAAATGTTTTAGACTTGTAGATCTTTTTGAGGAAATGTAGAGAAGATTCTATCTGTTTCTTTGTTTGCAGACGTTGTATAGCCTATGTGTTACTGACCTTAGTTGAGGAGTTGCCTAGAAGACTCTAGAAGACTCTGGCTAATGCAAAGTTTCATTATCTCATATGTGCTGCGGATCTAACACATAAAATATGTTAACAGTTCTTGGGATTAGAGAAATATATTGGTGATTGACTCAAAGATCTGTCACGATGGCTATAACTTTCTGTGTTAAAATTTTCTTAGGATGTGATGCACACCTCTTTTTACAGAGTTCTTAAGAACACTTTATATTTTTTAATGAAAATTGATTTCATTAAGAAAACTATGAAATAATGTTCCTGGTCACCAAATTTTTCATGTCAAAAATATACATAGATTAGAATATGGCATCTCTTTGATTTGACCCACAGCATTTCGCTGAAAATCAAATGTACTATAGAAGACATCTGAAAATACAGAGATTGGCTTAGACTCCTCAAGGGCTATGAACCCAAACTAAACTCTGCAATCTTTATAAATAGAGACTCTGCCCTTCTACGTTCTTTATCTTGGCCCCAAAATAAAAATCCTTTCATCAAAAGAAAGAAAAAAGAAAAAGAAAAAGAAAGAGGAAGGAATCTGACTTCCAAGCTAAAAGCCAGATTAGAATAGATTTGCTACTTATGAGATGCAAAAGGTAGAGAGAGTATGAATCTACAGGCAGTGTGGAGCAATTAATACTTCAATTTTGGAAATACTAACATTGAGATGTTGGGAATATTTGATTGTGCTATAGAAATTTCAGATAAGGAGGAACCGCTCCAGGAACTATAAAATGAGAGACTCAAGGTGATGGATACAGACAGATGAAGGGACATGACAAATTGAATTCAAAGAAAAAAATCAATATTAGAGTTTGGTTAAAAAAAAAACAAAGGCAAATGTTTCAAAAAGGAAATCATGAAAATTGTCAAATGTCACAAATAAATGGTAAAATCCAGACTAGGGTTTAATCATTGAATTATACAAAAAGGTATTAGTGGACGATCAGGGTAAATAAATAAAGACTACTTTTACTTAGTGAGCTCAGAAGAGGAAAAAGAAGATATGCAAGGGACACATAAGTATGGGCAGAAGCTATCAGCTGTTAAAAAATGTTCCTACCGAACAACACAGTCCACAGAAGATTTTCAAAGACTGAATGACATAAGGAGAAATATATTAAAATAGAAGGAGTTGATGAAGGACAACTGTTTTGTAGTAGCCTAAGGTAAATTATTTTATGTTGTCTTCATGTATCTATTAATGTGCTAAAAAAAGAACTGAAGTTCAGGGAGAAAGGAAAATGGACATAGAGAACTATAGGTTTATAAATACCAGCTAGAGCAGGATGTGGGATTCTTGTTTTCAAGTAGAAAAGAAATAAAGATATTGTCCAATAATAAAGAAAGAGGAAGATTTGGGGAGTTTTAGAAGTGAAGAGATAGTAACTGTAGTCCTTGGGACCATGAGAAAAAAAGTGTAAGAATTGTCCTAATATACTAAGGAACCTGTGATGTTTGGGACAATGACTGTAGAATATGATCAGTTAGTGTAGGCTTGACTCTGCTTCCATCACCCGGCAATAAAGAGGCTCAATAAAGAGACAATCAGACTACCTACATTTGAGCATCTTTCTTGCTGTAAGTGTTAAAGCAGGGGGAAATAAAAACAAAGGAGCAGATCCAAAGATAGATCATGAATTCTAAACCAAGAATGTTCCAAATCATGATGAATTTAATGATGCATAGTGATGGGTCAGCTCCGAAATTTTTAGAGGGAGCATGTGTAATAGAAAAGAATGAAAAAAGTGTGTCGAAATAATGGAAGGAAGATTGTAGCAATGTGTAAATTTTTTTGGACATAAAGATTTTAAGAATTAATCTTAGGATCTGATGTTGGGAAACATAAAACTGTAACTATGGGAAGTGTGTAATGATGGAAAGGGTAGACTTTAAGTCAATGAGGAAAACAGTTACAGAAAGGGATGAGTGTGGACAGTGAGATAATTAAGAACGTGATAGAAAAATGCTGGAGGCAAAGAGAAAAGGAGAGAGAAACGGAGGAGGAGGAGGAGGAGACAAGCAAAGAATACATGGCGTCATACAAAATGTGTTACTTACCCCAGCAAACTGAATAACGTGTGCAGTTACATAAGAAAACTCCACCTCTCCTCTTTGTTAGCTGTTGTATAAAACACGTTCAGGAAAGTCACAATTTATAACCTTCTATGTAGTTGGGGATAAGCAGAATGGTTGCTAAAATGAGACCTCCGTTTTCAAAATGACCTCCTCAGTCTGTACTATGGCTTCAGATCACCTGGAACTGGAGTCCCTCCTGGTCATTCGCCACCATGTGGATCCTGGGAATCAAACCCAGGTCCTCTGAAGAGCAGCCAGTGCTCTTAAGTGCTGATGTGCTTATACAAGCCCCCAATTTCCTTTTTATCGGGTTATTTTAATGCAGAGGCAACGATAAAACTAGAATACTACCATAACAAGTGAACAGGAAATAATTACTCTACATTTGAGGAGTCTGGAGGAAAAACTATAATTACTGCCTACCGTAGGAGTGACATCTCTGAGATAAATGGGGAAATCTTACTGGTTTTGGTGTGGTGAATAGATAGTATTCATTGAAGAACTACCTTCAAAAGTACAACTCATGGGTAAAACTGCCTTAATACTCAAAACAGACCATTAACATAATCATGTGTATACATATTAATGGCTCAGAAACATTACTAATACCAGGTTATCACATATTTCACTTATATAGTCCAAAGTTTAAACAAATTATAGATTATTTGAGAATATTTACACAATGCTTCAGGGTTTTTTTTTTTTGTACTTATGAGTTCAAATTTATGTACACTGGTCTATCGTCCCACCCCTTCTTAAAATAAATTCCACTTGATCCTTTAATAAAAGGACATTTAAAGTTTTTCTTTACAATTGTTTTGGAAAGATCACCTGGTTTTATTTTATTTTTCTCAATAGTTGTTGTTCTATGTTAATATCTTTCCCCATACATTTTCTCTGTTCTCTTTAACCATTAATGTCTCCCCACTTCCTTGAATATTCCTTCCTGAAAATAAGTAACAATTCAGTATTTTCTGAAGCCTTTCTAAATGCTGCCCTTTTAACTGCTTCCAGTGACAAAGTCAGAGTGGTCTGTTCTAGTCTATACAGTAAAAGGACGATAATTATTGCTCACTCCCTTGTGTCAGGAATTTTAATAACTTAAATCCAAGTGGCTTAGTTTCTGTTTTGTATTCTTACCAAAAAAAAAGCACACCACATTTCCTCTTCTTCCCTTCTGTACCCCTTCAGGAATGCTTCCTGTTATGAGATTTCAACATCCTGAGTGTCAAGAGCCCCTTGGATTAAGAGGAGGTTTTAAGCAAGGAAAGCAAGATATTCCCACAGCCTCATGGCAGTAGCCTTGGAGGAGGATCTTAGATTTCCTGCGCTAATCTGACTGTCCCTGGACATCAGAGTGCTCACCAGCACCCAAGTGGAGAAGTGTCCCCTGGGAGATACAAAGAATCCTCATTGAGTAAGAAGCCCACCACTTCTGCATATTTGACCTGATTAAACTGTCTGTGGTTTTCTTTGGCCTTTGTTTGTGCTATGCTGTTTCTGTAAGCTCCCCACACTCCACTGTTTCTAGGAACTTGTAAAACCAGTCCTGCACTGAGAATTTGAAAAGAACCAGGACAAAAGAATGTGTAGACACAGAGCAAACAGCAAAGCCAGCAAAGAAAAGGACCCTGGAAGCCAAAAATTTTTATTCCTAAATCACGTCTTCCCCCCCCCCCCAAAATGAATGATTGTCCTAAGTGGCATAAAACATAAAGAAAAGTCCTACAGGGGATGCTCTGTTGGAAATGCAATACCTGGGCACAATAATCTTTTTAAAAGACACTGCAGCAAGGGACCAATGCAAAAATGTTAAACAAAACAGCATAATTAAACAAAAATGCATAATAGAAAACTCTTAAATTTAATTATTAGTTTGTTGGAAAGGGACCCTCATTTATTTTCAGTTTGTCAAGCGCTATGTGTTTAGTCACAAGAAATTTCTGTCGTGCTGCAACTTGAAGTATGGCAGCCTTACCTCTGATCTCCACTTAACATTCCATGCAATAAGTAATTTAACTGAATAGTTTGTGGAGATTGTTTCTTTTTTTCTAAGTGGACAATGATATTATGAATTTTATAGACCCTTCCTGCTTAAATGCCATATAAACACATGATAATTATCTGTCTAATAACTTTTTAGCTACTACCTAGTTACAAGAAATTTTCCTTCATAGGCAAATTTGATAATATCAAAGGTATCATCTATCTGCTAAGCCTTGATCCTTCAATCTACATGAGAACGAATCTTCAGTTATAAATTTGGATGTCGGGAAAATGATTAATTGACCCCATGTTGGTAGTATGTTTGGCTCTTCCAAGAAGCAAATATGGATTTGAGAAATGAATGCACAGTTTAGCTTCCAAGATTCATATCAGTTATGCATAAATAGTGTGATGATGCAATTAAAGATCACTACCAAAGACAGAGAAGACAGTAATATGTAAGAATGCAGAGAGGAGAAGGATCAGTTGATTTATAACACTGAACAATAAAGTGTGAAATAGAAGAACAAACATTAAAATTACATAATTATAATAAAAATTGAATTAAAACATATATATAGTACGTAGAATTAAAAATATTGGCAAAGAATTATAAATAATGAAGAGAGGATTTTTGAATCGGAAGATATGTAGAGAGAAGTTGCCAGAATGATGAACAAGGGACTGATTATGAACATCTGAAGAAAGTCAAAACATATTTTAAAAAGTATACATGCAATATATATCTATCTGGATTTCAGGAAGGAAACAAAAAGAGCAGTATGAAAATGGTATTTTGTTACAGTTGAAAGTGGGCTAAAATTTTATAGAAGCCTTCATTCCATAGCAACAACCAGTACAGCACATTGTAAGATATCAAAATTTAATTAAGTAACTGAGTCCTTAGGCATATGCAATGAATCTTTAGGATGAGATAAATTTGAAGACTAGCATTCAAAGTAAAGTAATGTAAAAAAAGAAAACATTAAAGAAATTTAAGTTAAAAATATTGCAAAAATAGAGATAACAAATTTTATGACTATTACACAGAAAAGCAACTTCAACTTAGAATTAGTCACTAAACAATATTTAATAAGTAGAAATAAATAAAAGCATTTAAAACAACTTAGTTTTATAACATAGTGTTTACATGACATATTAAAATCATATCAAGAAGAATGATTACAAAAATGCCTGTGAGGAATAAAGGAATGAACAACAGACACATTAATAAACAGTTTATAAAATTTTTTATGTAGACAAGTAAATAAATACAGAATGGGTTTTTAAAAATATAAAATTACATTTCTCTGAACTAATAATAAATGAATGCAAATTGAAATATAATTGTAGTTATAGATGGCAAGATTTCTTGAATTATTCAGAAAAGGAATTAATGTATGGAATCTATTAATTTCAGAGATAAATACAAAAATATTGTTTAAGTATTAAACTTTGTTCTAAAAACATATGACTGTTCCTTTATGAAGGAAAATGGAGAGGGAATGGATCTGAGGGAGATGGGAGGTTGATGGGAGCTGGGATGAGGGAGGGAGGAGAAACTGTAGCCAGAATGTTTTGATTGAGAAAAGAATCCATTTTAATAAAAAAAAAATAAAATAGAGCAGTGGGTATAGTGGAAAATACAGCATATAATATAATGTCCTCCAACAACAAAGCAATATATATATATATGTATGTATATCAAAAGAAATTAAGTCCCATGAGCACTAAAATAATACAAATAAAATTTCACATGTCTATAAAAGTCTTCTTTGACCATATTTATGATTCTACTGTTTGTTATAATATAAAATATCTAAATATCCGCGATGTTATAACACATTATTAAAAAGAAAAGTCTGGGAACTAACTAGATAAAATACTAGGTAACATTTAATAAAAAGAAAAGGGAATAGGCACATTAAAACAGGATAACAGAATCAAGGAAGATTTTGTATTTTCAATAAAACTGAGTTATTACAAATGAAACACACACTAATAACATAAGAAGAATAAATAATCAGGAGCCCAAGGCGATGTCCCCAGTTAGTTCCTTGGGCAGCTGAGGATAGGGAACCTGAAATGACCCTATCCTATAGCAATACTGACGAATATCTTGCATATCACCATAGAACCTTCATCTGGTGATGGATGGAGGTAGAGACAGAGACCCACACTGGAGCACTGGACTGAGCTCCCAAGGTCTCAATGAGGAGTGGAAGGAGGGAGAAGATGAGCAAGGAAGTCAGGACCAGGAGGGATGCACCCACCCACTGAGACAGCGGAGCTGATCTATTGGGAGCTCACCAAGGCCAGCTGGACTATGACTGAAAAAGCATGGGATAAAACCGGACTCTGAACATGGCTAGCAATGGGGGCTGATGAGAAGCCAAGGACAATGGCACTGGGTTTTGATCCTACTTCATGTTCTGGCTTTGTGGGAGCCTAGCCAGTTTGGATGTTCACCTTCCTAGACCTGGATGGAGCGGGGAGGACTTTGGACTTTCCACAGGGCAGGGAACCCTGACTGCTCTTTGGACTGGAGAGGGAGAGGGAGAGATGTGGGGGGTGGGGGAGAAGGGTGGGAGGAGGGGGAGGGAAATGGGAGGCTGGGAGGAGGCAGAAACTTTTTTTTCCTTTTCTCAATAAAAAAAAAGAAAAAGAAATAAAACTATCATTACAATAGTAAATGTATGCCTTTTTTTTCATTAATGTTAATAAAATAAAGAGAGACTGGTGAGATGGTTCAGTCAGTAAAGGTTTTGTGTGTAAAACCTAGGATTCGAGTTTAATCCCAGGGACTCACAAATGAAGACAGAGGCAGCATCACTCACTCGTAAACCACTAGTTCTTCCTATGGGGCCTTTTGTGAAGCAGGGCCCGGAGCCCGGTTTATTAGAACTCAGAGTTAATACCCATTCTCTATCTTTAGCTAGCCTATCACCCACCCATTCTACACACCAATCTGGTACTTGGTGTCTGAACCCAGAGCTCCAAACAGAACTTGAGACCTAGAACTAGTAAGATTCTGAACCCTAAAGCCTAGAGTAACCCCAAAATTGAGGGGCTGGTGGATCTCTGTGAGATCCTGGTCTAAGCGTGAGTTTCAAAATAACCAGGACTGTTACACAAAGAACTCCTCCCTCAAAAGACCAAAACAGCAACAACAAATACAAAGGGGCGGGAGTGGGGGGGAGTGGAGAGAGAGATATAAAAAAAAACAGTAGCTATTACACAGTAGTCTTAAAAAATAAAAACAAAAAATAAAAGTAACCCTTGAGCCAACTCTAACCTAGAAAGTGAAAGACTTGTATATATACTAAAACCACTTTGATGTTAAAAAGGTAAATCAAAGTGAACACCAGGATACAAAAAGATCTTCTATGGTCAATGATCGGTAGGATTAATATTGTGAAATCAAAAAATTGTTATCCTACCAAAAGTAACCTACATATTTAATACAACCAAAATTTCAGCACAAATATTTGCAGGAACTGAAAATTGTAATGTTAAACTTCATATCGAAAAACAAACAGTAGCTTTTAAAAATCCTGAATAATAAAAGAACTGCTGGAGATATCACCAACTCAGAATTCAAGTTGTATTACAGTGCTATAGTTGTAAAAATAACATGGTGTTGGCATAAAACAGAAGTGTTAATAAGGAAATACATATAAGAAATTCCACCATCCTTACTAATCAGATGATTAGTATCTAATATTACACCGGTTCACCATGTTATTTACATCCACTAAACTGATAGAATTTATAATAGGCTATGCAAAAAGGGGATGCAAATTAGTGCAATTATTTTTGAAAAATAAATTTTATTTTTTAAATGTTTTAGCATGAACTTTCAGTCGGCTGCCCAGTTATTCTCCCTTTAGATGTTCATTAGACAACTTTTACACATGAGTACCCAAAGATCAAGACAAGATTGCTCAAGGCCATGTCGTTCATTTATTGTTAATTAATTAATTACACTTTTTGATTCTGAAACAAATGCTATGTATTTCTCAAACTCATGATCCTTCTCCTTCTCTCTTGTGCTCGGTTTATAGAAACAGTCCACCATTCCTGGTTTACTACTGTTATCCTGAGAACAAAGACTTAAAATGTTACAAAATCTGGCAAAAGAAGGTGTGGGAGTGTAGAACCAACACATAGCAAAGTGCTTCTTCACTATGAAATTTATTAAGCCAAATCAATTAATTAAAAATCTGTTGATCACAATTTCAAAAGTCATTTTCAAAGGGTAAAAAATGGTGACTATAAACTTAGGTTGAACATTCCCTAGGTAGCAGGAAGATGGAAAGATGGGGGGGCACCTCTATCTGCTCTCCAAGGACAGTGCCCTCTGTCGGAAGTAAGTTTGAGGACACGCTAGGGGTGCTTTTGATTAGTCTTTAAACCACTTTCTTCGCTTGAGATGTCACAAAATTGAGTTTGTTTTGATGTAATAATTCCTCTGTATACAAGGGCAAAAATAATGAGATCTCATGGATTATAAATCCTTATCTATTACCCACTCCCATATCATACTGTTCTGTGTTTTTTTTTTAATTTTATTTATTTATAATGTATACAATATTCTGTCTGTGTGTATACCTACAAGCCAAAAGAGGGCACCAGACCTCATTACAGATGGTTGTGAGCCACCATGTGGTTGTTGGGAATTGAACTCAGGACCTTTGGAAGAGCAGGCAATGCCCTTAACCTCTGAGCCATCTTTCTAGCCATTGTTCTGTGTTTTTTTAATTTCTATATTATTTTATTTGTGATTAAAATAACTGCCTTGCCCATGTGTGTGGGATAATTTGATCTGCAAATAAAATAATACAAATTAAATTTATATAAAGAGAATGGCATAATATGTTATTGTCTTAAGCATTTGTTTTTGAGACAAATGCACTAATAATTGGTACTACCAAATCAGTAAGACATCGCCCTGTGAACAGGTGGGCAGAAGGATCTTTGCACACCCTTCGACATAAGCTTCTGTAGTAACCCATTTCAGAAAGTGAGGTGTGTTAAAATGTCTTGGCTTCCAAAACATTATACTTGCTTATGCTGAAAATACATTTGAAAACAATTTAACTCTGAAGCAAGAGGAAGACAAATAAAAATATTATTCCAAAAAAAATCAAATTTTTATGAATGGAAAATTGAGCAAAGTATAAATTTAAGCATTATGGAAAGCTTGGGCACCGTATTCCACCAAGTGTTTTGATTATTCTTACTTTTTATTCATGGACATATATGGGTCTTTAAAATAGACTCATTTTCGTTTCCCTGAGTCATGTTTGATAAGTACTCACCAAGCCTTTAATGCCATAAAATTACATCTTTAATAAAGTACAGTAGTTGTTATGCAAAGATCTAGAGCTTTTTCTGTGACACTGATAGATAATTCATTCCCTTTTCAATTTCATGCTGTTATACCAAACCTGACTCTCAGGTGCAATGTGAGGACCATGCTTCACCATTGAAAAAGAAGCATGGTTTATATTCTTTCAGAGATGGGTTTGTTTTCAAAACAAATACCAAAGCAAGCCCAAAATAAGTCTATCACCTAAAAATTTAAGTTGACCTAAAGAGAAAAATTATTACTGTTTTCTATTTGGGGCAGAGAAGACACATAAGCACATTTGTAACTAATGGAAGGAAGGTTTTCGGGGGCAGTCATTGCTTCAGCTTTAAATGTGATATCTCTATCCCAGAGGCTCTGGAATGGTGCACCAGTATCAAAAGCGTTATTCTCTTTGAATACTGAGAGACTGGCAGCCATGAATGCTCTTGGTGTGGAAGAGCTTCCCTGATGAAAAAATTAAAATAGAGAAGAGGTTCAAAGAGAGTTGAGCTAGACACAGGAATCTAGACAGTTTAGATGGCTGTCTCCTTCTCTCCCAGCCCCCCAAGACTGATGTACAAGATACACAGTACAATGAAATGTCTAAGCAGATGTCTTCTGAACACCTTAAGACATCCTAAATATTAAGGAAGAGATGCTATTTTCTCACTTATTGTTTTACTTTTTGGTACACATGCATCATATCCTTATTTGTGTCTGAAATAGTTCTTTGTGCCTTTCTTTCCATAAACAAGAGTTTCAATGGCTATGATGACACATCAAGAACTACAAACATCTCCAACTCTGGAAGAATGCAATCATAGAAAAGAAAATTGTACCTTATTATACATTAGCATAATCATTTGTGACTAAAAATAAAACTACATAAATATAAATTGTGTATGTGGAAATTATTTTTTAAGTATTGAGCACATTGCTGAGTATCACAGTGAGAAACTAATGGCCAGCCTATGAATTACAATACAACCACATGGCTGGAAGATTGCCTGTGGTACATCCGAATTACTCCAGAGGAAATCAGCTCTCAAACATAATTTCTAAAAGGCCCCCTTTGAACATCATAATGCTCTGGTCCAGTTAATCTAAATTTAAATGTTTTGAATATATGGATTTTACAAAGACAAATAGTTCCATTAAGAGAAAACCATGGTATCGGTAAGTTAATATTTTTATATGACAACAAACGTGAGGTTCCTTGTTGGCAAACATTCATGGCTCTCATTGTTTGTTAGCAGTGTGAGAGAGAATGGTGGGTGTAATATTGTGGAATTCGAATTAGAGCCAAATAATAAGGAATGCTGGAGAGAATAAAATCTTGACAGAATGGATATATTGAAGCTAGACTTTGCACCTGCCTTAAGAAAAAAAACCATTTTATTTTAAATGTGATGTATTTTAGAAAAGTCCTTGATTGGAACTCTCAGAATTATAAAGGGCATTTTTGGTCACCTTGTTCCATAATACATCGAGGACAAGGAGATACTTGATAAAAAATAAGGGGCAGTAAATTCAGTACAAATTGAGGTAAATAATGCCTTATGCATGTGTATAGTCAACCTGTGAAATTCATTGACCAAGGAGGTCACTGAGTCAAATACCACAACTGAATTTGAAAAACAGCTGGGTAATTTTATGGCCATTAATAGCTTGGGGAGTTTTGCTCAGCAAGCAGAGATAATAAGGGTAATCAAATCTCTTGTTTCAGAACGGAAGTTGCCAACAGGGGCTTGTCCAAATCTGTGTCTTACCTTTGTCCTCTGGCATGTCTCATAAACACACACGTCAGGCAGGCGTTGTGATGGACGCCCGCCTGAGTATTCAGCACTTTGTTGCTGATGTTCTTAGATGCCCGTGTGCCCTTTCACCTTCATCTGAAGGAGGCAACCCTGTGCCAGGGGAGCAAAGGGAGACAGATCGGTGCATAGCATGCTCCATAATGATAAGATGAATGCCGTGAGTGGTTGTCTTTAAATATTGACCTCATAATTCTCAAATTTATGAAACTAAACAGCTTGGAAGTTTCTAGTAATTACATTGGGAGATGAGTGGGGTTTGACAGCAATATTCTTTATAGCACTATGAAAAATGGCTTTAGTAAAATTGCCATACCCTTAATATTTCTTTATAAATGTGTAATATTTTTAAGCAAATGTCATTTACATTTAAACCACATTTCACTTTATATATACACTTGTTTGGATTATGTGACATTTGATCTCTAATCAGAGCCACATACTACATCTGTGGATTTCAAGTTAATAGTACAATTTTTCCCCCACACCCAAAATTTTGACAGAAAGCCAAACTTCAAGCTACCTGTAATTTAAAAATACAAGATACATGTGCACATATGTGCACATATATATTGTAAATAATTTTCCATATTTTGTCCTTTGATAACAGTAGATTATAAAAAATGGTTTAGAAACTCAGTGTTTTTGAAGTCCTTATTTTGTGCACTGCAATACACCATATTTCACCAAACTTCCTGTTTTTGCATATAGGTTTCTTGCAGTTTTTCACTCTTATTACTCTAAAGGACATGCAAATGGATGGTTGGTTTAAAGTGAGTGTACTTTTGTTCATATTGCCAATTATATCATGGACACATTGTTTCCGTTTATCTCTATCAATTTATGAGAATATTCTACAATAAACAACTAAGATGCATATGTTTATGTGAATATATGTATATATAATTTTACTGGGAGGTAAGCAGCAAAGAGGGGAAACTTTGGTTATCAGTCTTTGGCATCTTCGATTGTTTGCAGTTTGAATATTTTTCTGTAAATTTTGGCATATTTTTTTGACTTTTTGGTAGTTATTTTATAGCTTGAAATGTGATCAATATATACTTAGACAAAAAGTTGGACTTTTGCTTATTAATTGCAAGAATATCAATAGACTAAACTCCCCAATTATGACAATAGAATGGCTGAATGACGACAAATGTAGAACACAACATCGTACCACGTACAAACCCCTACACCTTAGACTCAGGGAACATTTTAGAACAGAGTTGGGGAGATTGTAAGAGACAGAGGACCAAGACAACTCCTGTGAGATAATTCCTTCTATAAATGACAGGAGACACACCTATGAAATCTCAGTATGACCTCAATCAAGGTAGTTTTTCACATACTTTATTTTATAGAATTTACTCTTTTGTACTTTTATCTCCTGTACCATTTTTGATAAATCCTACTAGATAGCTTATAGTTTTGCATCATATAATTGAACATTAACCACAGTATTTTATAATTGGTTGATGGTGGTATGTAGAGAATCTCTTGTTTTAATTTATCTTTAAATAACCTTCAGAAGCTATTTAAATCAAAATAATCTTGTGATACTTCTTATGAATCTCCTTGATAAGCTATACTATCATTTATACAGTTACAACAGTAGATATGCAAATTCACTTCCAAGGTTACTTTTGCAAGCAGTTTAGATTCACAACAAAATAGGTGAACGGAAAATTTAAACTTTCCTTAAATATTATGCATCCAAACAGTTTCCAAAATTATGAACTTTCTAAATGAGAATTTTGTTACAATTAATGAACCTGCATTAACACAAACATAGCACCTATTATCCAAAGTTCATCAGATCATCAACATTAGAGTTTGCTCCTGGTCTTGTACAGTCTCTGGGTTTTGACAAATGTATAATCATGAGAACCCAACACTGTAGAATTGTACACAATTATTTAACTCTTCTCAAAATTTCCTGCATGACCTGTTTGATTATCCTTTTAGACCCAATCATTTAACAACCAGTTTTTAATTTTTATTTTTAAATTAAAAATATTATCTCTATGTGCTTATGTACAGTACAACAATTCAATACATGATTCGGTATTATTCCAAGCAAACATAAAACCTTTTTAGGCACTGGTCTATAGTGATATTTTATTTATGTTTTAATAAATGAAGCTTGCCTGAAGATCAGAAGGTAAAACTAAGCCACTAGAGAGCAGGCAGTGATGTCACACATTTAAATCCCAGCCTTTGGGAGACAGAAGCAGATGGATCTCTGTGAATTCAAGGCAACTGTGGGCTCTAGAAGATCAATGCAGAAACAGATCCAGGTGGTAGTGGCTCACACCTTTAATCCCAGGACTAGGCCTTTAATCCCAGCACTAAAGGGGAATGTAAAATGGGAGGAGACAGAGGCTCAGGGCTCAGTCTGCAGTTGCCCTGATGTAAGACTTTTCTAGTGGCTTGGCTGTTTTGGATTTTCTGATCTTCAGCTTGAGCCCCAATATCTGTCTCTGGTTATTTATTATTTGTGCTATACTTGGCATTCACCATGGGGCTCCCACTAGAACTGTAGGTGAGGCTCCAACCACACCCAGTTAGGCTTTCTCCCCCCCCGCCCATCTCTGAGCGAGTTTGGAATTTTTCTGTTGTAACTTTCAGGCAGCCCCCAGCTACATGTTTTTTCTATAAAACTCACTGCGTTTTTCACACAGCCGGCTCTCTCTCTCTCTCTCTCTCTCTCTCTCTCTCTCTATATATATATATATATATATATATATATATATATATATATATATATATATATCTTTTTCTTCGCTCTACTCCATGGGTTGTGGACTCTCCCTGATTCCCCTTCTCAGGCTGCTGTGAAACTAGGTCACTGCCTTGAAATCCAATCAGACTTTTACTGTACTACACAGTAGCAATAAGCCTCACATCTTCATCTATATTGTCAATATATTTGGTAAGAAAATTGGGAGTCCTTAAAGGGAGGAATTAAAAGAGAGTTTTTCCCACATCAAAAAATGGCTTAAAAAAAAACATTACAATGAAGGCATTTGGGTCTCTGTATGATAATATGCTAGACAGTTTGTAAATGGAATGAATAAATGAAAGAATATCTAATTTAGATTGGATTTATGTAGTATAAATTGTAAATATTATGTTTTATAATTTTTGTCTTGTCACTAAAAAAGTTGGTTAATCTGAGTGCTAAAATACAGGCCTTAGAAAAGCCTAATAAAACAGATCACAGAGATATTCAAATTGAGGCAGAGGAATTGAATGGAGAGCCAATTTTAGTGTTACATTATACAAATAGAGAAGAACACCTAAGGTTTTCAGACTGCTAACCTTAATATATCCAGTAACCTTACAGAAATTACTAAATAGTAGAGACTCTGTTATAGCTAACTGAACTCCTATGTCAATGTTAGATTTAAGGAGATTCAAGGAAGGAAGAGTCTCAAATGCCATACATCCAATTTTTGTGAGGCAAATATTAAACTCACGGCCAGTTTGTAACAGAATTATCCCTAAAAGCTGGATAGATTTTGTTAAAGGTGTTCTAGGGCCTGGCCCACAAATATAATGGAGTACTTGGTTCAGATTAGAGGCTAAGATTACTGAACAACAAAGTAAAGCTAGAAGTAGGGAAATCTCCCAAGATCAAATTCTTGGAGAAGGAGACTATGCTATTATAGAAAGGCAAGCTGTATATGATGACCACCACATCCTGGATTTATGTCACACAGCAGCTTTGAATGCTTGGGACAGAATTGGAGAAATAGGAAAAAAATTGAGTCTTTTACTAAAGTCATTCAGGGCCAAAAGTAAGCCTTTATGGATTTCTTACAAAGATTGACTTCAGCAGTAAATAGAATGATACAAAATTCAGAAGCTAGAAAAATAATAATTGAATCTCTGGCTTTTGAAAATGCCAATTCTCTATGTGAAAAGATAATTAGATTATTAAAGACAAGGTCAGCACCTTTGGAGGAATGGATCTGAGATACAATTAATATTGAATCTTATGAACATGACAATGCATGGATAACAGTGGTGATTTCCATGAGTTTGAGGAAAAAATAAAAATGTCAATGTTATAATTATGTCAAGCAAGGTCACCTTAAAAGAGACTGCAGACAGGGCATTCCTAGAAACCATGTTTTTTCTAAGAATATTTTATTCAGAATTTCCTTCCCTTCTGGTTTATACAGAAGGTGTTGCAAAGGCAGGTATTGAACTAATGAATATAGGTCAGTGAGGAATATTCATAGTAAGTCTTTGCCTTCAGGAAACTCTGTGAGGATCCTCTCACAAATCACTATGCCAAATTCAGTTCAGTCATTTTCTGCCTTGGTAGAGGAAACTCCTTCTCAGAGCAATTAAAGAACCTAATGCCTAGTGTAAAAAAACCATACTTCTTTGGGTAATAGAACAGCTATAGAAAAGAGAACAAAAAGTTAGGAGAAATTATAAACCGAGTACTTTGGCAAACTTTCTATAAATGAACAAAGACTAAAATTAAAAATAAACATAAGTGACATTGTCATTGAAGGTCTAGTAGACACAGGTGTGGATATAACAATAATTTCATCAGAATCTCAGTATCCAATTTGGCCTCTCATTCAGGATGTAAATGGTCAGTTTTTAGGGATTGGAACATTATTTCTGGTAAGCAGAGGATGTGATTAGTCAAATGTATAGGGCCAGAAGTACAGAGAAGAATACTAAAGCAATATGTAGATAACATAGAAATGAATTTTTGAGGATTTGATTTGTTACAACAATGGAATACTCAGATTAGCATTCCCCCAATCTTAAAAACAAACCTCAAATTAACATATGTTCCTCGGAAATTTTTAGAAGGTGTTATAAAGAACAGTCACTGACCACTCAGGTTGTACAAGAACAGGGCACAATAGCTGCTGGTATTTTAAAAGCACCACCAGCCCTACCTTTAAAATGATTGACCGATAAAGCTATATGGGTTAAGCAAGCCTTTAGCAATAGAGAAACTGCAGGCTTTAAAACAGTTGATATAGAAGCAACTTAATGCTCAGCATATTGAAGAATCAACCAGCCCTTAAAATTCTCCTGTATTTGTTGATAAAAATAAATTTGGAAAAATGGAGACTAGTGACAGATATAAGAGCTGTTAATAAGGCAGTTCAGCCAGTGGGCTTTCTACAGTCTGGTATTCCTTTGCCTTCTCTTTTACCGAAAGGATGGCCTCTTATAGTCATTGATTTGAAAAATTTTTCTTCACTATAACTTTACAAGAAAGAGACAAAGAAAATTTGCCCTCACAGGGCCTGCTTATAATAATTCTAAACCTGCTAAAAGATATTAATGGAAGATTTTCCTGCAAGAAATGTTAAATAGCCCAACCCTGTGCCAATATATTGTAAGTCAGCTATTGAAAATGATATGTAAGCAATTTCCTGAATTTAAAGTTTACCATTACATGGACAATATTTTGCTATCTGATTCAATGTAGATCTTTTAGAAAGAATGTTTGAAGAATTAAAATTTTGCCTTGATGGGGATTGCAAATTGCTCCTGAAAAAACACACTGAGGGGATTCTATTATTTATTTAGTCTATAAAATAGTTTTACAAAACATTCCACATTGAAAGCTGCAAATTAGGAGGAATCAAATTCAGACTCTTAATGACATCCAAAGATTGCTAGGCGATGTTTACCATCTACAGTAATTTATTGGGATAGATCCTAATTAATTTAAACAAAACCTTAGAAGGTAACAAGGACTTAAATAGTCTCAGGGAATTATCAGCTGAAGCTAATAGAAAATTGATTTTAATTGAAGAGAAATTAAAGAAGGCACATGTGGATTATGTGCATTCAAATATTAACTACATTCTGGTCATATTACCCTCCACACATTTCCTTACAGGAATTTTAATGCAGATGGAAGATATTATCTTAGAATGGATTTTTTAAATACATAAACAAAGTAATCAATTAAAAACTTATGTGGAAAAGGTCTCTGAGTTAATTCTAAAAGGAAAATTGAGACTTTGTAAATTAGTAGGAATTGACCCAGAAGAAATTATAGTATCTTTTAATAATGATGAAATTTACAAATTATGGGAAGAAAGTGAATCCTGGCAAAAAAGCTTGTAGTGATTTTTTTGGAGAGGTTAACAAATATTCCAAAAGCAAGAAAATTCAACTTATAAAGAGAGCTATCTAGATCCTTCCTTGCATTGTATGGGACACACCAATAACTAGAGTCCCTACATTCTATACAGATGCAAATAAATCAGAAAAGGCAGATTACAAATCAAGTAAGTTAAGTAAAGTAGAGCAATGCCCTTATGATTTTGTCTAAAAGTCATAATTATATGATATTCTCATGGTACTAAGAGATTTTTAAAGGTCCTCTCAATATAGTCACTGATTAACAATATGCAGAAAAGGGCTTTGCATATTGAAAATACTGAATTTATATCAGATGATACAGAATTGGCTTCCTTATTTATTCAATTATAATATACAACCTGAAATAGGCATCATCCTTTATACATAACACAATCTGATACCGCATGGGCATGACAGGTCCTCTAGCACGAGGTAATGCAAAAATTGATCAATTATTGACTGCAAATGTGCTGACAGTCTCAGAATTTCATAAAAACAAGGCTCTTGATTTAGAAAGAAAAAAGAGGAATATAGATATGATAGGATAAAAAGGTAGATTGTTGAATCTATCTTTTAAAAAGTAGCTTCTAGTTTTAAATGTTTTACACTGAATTGGACTTTTGTATATTGTATACATATTTTGTATATTGATACAAATATGAGATTAATTTTATTAAAACATACTGTACATATATTTCTAATCTTGTTCAAAGTACTGTATCTATACAGCTCATTTAACAATGTACTGCAAATTTCTAGTGCTTCAAAATTATTATTGCCAACTGTTTAGAATAATAAGGAGATGCAGGTTTGTAGTCACCTATTACAAAGAACTTGTAGTCACATCTGTTTTCAAGATCAAACAGAAATACATTTTAATATTTTTTGACAGATCATTGTCAAAAAACACTTCAGAGAACTACAGAATATAGCATTTAAGACGTTTTAATGGCATAGATTCTTTTTTTACGACAATGAGGCTTGTCTGCTAATGGCAGCACCAATCTACTTCAGAGAAGATGATGGGCATTGAAGAAACTCCACATGGACTTTGCTTTCTTTGTGGCAAAAGTAAGCCCCTGAACAAGAAAGTATACTTGCCTCAACTGCTGACAGTATGCTGTTTTAATTGGACAAGCATAACACAAAAAAGACTGACTAACCTTGCCTAGACAAGGTGTGACAGTACTTTAAAAACTCTGCTTCATAAAATAATCTGTCAGATATTCTAGGCCTGTAGGTCAAAGATAGATGCCCCAATGTTGCAGAGGAACTTTGGGTGACTGTCCAGGAAGCCAGTTGTTTCTGTCATTTTTCAGTTTTTGAAAGTCATTTGTTTGCACTTCCTATTTACTCAATTAATATTATTTTTTCTTGGGTTTCTGAGGTAGTTGAAGACTAGATAGTTATCATTTTACTTGTTTCTGAGACTCAGAAAAGAAATTCACTAAAGAAATATAAAGTTTTGTAGAGCAATGCAAGTTGTGACAAACAGTAAATTATGTACAAGACTTTAAACTCAGCAAGACAAGATAAATAATGGTGTATTTTCTCTGACTTTGTCAAATGCAAATGAACTAGACTTCATTAATATACTTATTGTCTGTATATATTGTATATAATTATTGTACTTATTTTACATAGTTTTTTCTATTTTAGCCATAGGCTTTTTCTATTTTAGACAAAAGGGAAAATATAGTGATATTTTATTTATATTTTAATCAATAAAGCTTGCCCATAGATCAAAGAAGGTGAAACTAAGCCCCTAGATGCCAGGTAGTACTGTCACACACCTATAATCCCAGGATTTAGGAGACAGAGGAAGATGTATCTCTGTGTGTTCAACAGATCCAGGGAGTGGTAACTCACACCTTTAATCTCAGTACTAGGGAGTCACGTACCTTTAATCCCAGCACTAGAGAGGAATAAAAAATGGGAGTAGACAGAGACTCAGGGCTCTGTCTGCAGTTGCCCAGACTTGGTAGAGGTAAAACTTCTCTAATGGCTTGGCTGTTTTGATTTTCTGATCTTCAGCTTAAACCCCAATATCTGTCTCTTGGTTTTTATTATTTGTGCTACACTATTCAAGAAAAAAATATGAAAACATTGATTAAAAAATAGGTTGAATGCTGATCATCTTGTATCACATATAAATGATCTGAAATATGGTTAAAGATATATTTCTACTTTAAAGATGTTTGGGAAAAGAATGATCTTTACTGCACATAAAATATGAAAAGTATTATGCTATAACTGATGTAATATAAAAATTCTATAGTCTATTAGAAGGAGGAAGATGTGACTGAAATGAAGGTGAGGTGGGGAGCCTTACACAGTAGGCACCAGAGTGTACTTAAATATTAACCTTAAGAGAATACAGTGGCAGCTGATTTGCAAAGTGTACAGTGCCTGGCTCTATACTGTCTCAAGCATGCTTTCTCATTCATTCTTCACAATAATTCTCTGAATTGGCGTTGCTGTCTGTTTTACTAATGAAGAAACTGAAACTTAGAGAAAAAATGATCTGCTTATCCTTAGCCACAGTTATTGAACATAAACATACACGGATCTGAAAATCAAGCTTTCCTGTTATTTATTTTACATCTCATACCTAGGAGCAAATATTTCAAAAGTTCAAAGTATGACTTGAAAGACTGGGGTCCTTCTTGGAAAACAGAGTATAAATAAAGAAGCAGTAACCCTTATAGCTGAATAAACAAATGCAAAATAAACAGTAGATGGCTCTGGACACCATGCTAGGGAACCAACCTGTGTTTAAGAGGCCACAGAAAGTAAAAACTCTCTAACTGGAAGGTGACATGGGGAATACAGCATTTCCTAGGATTAGTCTAGCTACATGTGAAAAGCGAATCAGAGCTGAAAGAGAATGAGAGCGAGAAAATCGAGAGCATCCAGCAGTCCAGGAGACTGACACCTGGAGTCTGAGGATGAGACAAATGCATACAACAGATGGCCGAGATCATAAAGCAAGGAAATGGAAACGAGAAGCTTTGAAAGGCTTTAAATTCAGGAATCCATTAGTTTTTAATGTTTGGGGAGACATAAAAGGTCTCTAAGCAGAAAAACATCATCTGTCCAGGCTTCCTCTTATGGAGACTTTCAGTTTGCAGAGTAGGATACTTGGAGGTTTTACTTAGGAGGAAATGGCCACCACTGTGCATGATGGGCTTGTGCTAGGCTCCTCGTCATCACTCTGGCCCTTGCACCTTGCTTCTTCCAACGGGAGACTTTTCTCCATCATCGCTATGACAATGTAGAGATAATCTACGGCCAGTGTACACCTCATGGTGGAGGTGACAGCAATAATGCTGCTTAGTCAGCCAGGGGAGGCGACAACATGCATTGTCTTTCTTTCTTTTTTTTTTTGGATTTTTTTCGAGACAGGGTTTCTCCGTAGCTTTTGGTTCCTGTCCTAGAACTAGCTCTTCTAGACCAGGCTGGCCTCGAACTCACAGAGATCCGCCTGCCTCTGCCTCCCTAGTGCTGGGATTAAAGGCTTGCGCCACCACCGCCCGGAGCATTGTCTTTCCTAAAGATAAACTGGAAGGGTAGAAGGGAGAAAAGGGAACTAAAAATTAAATACTGCCTTCTCAAGGACGCAGAACAACTATGGCAGTATGCTGGCAAGGTCGGTGTGAGGAGACACAGAGGCCAGAGGCAGCAGGCTTTGGATAACGCTGAAAGTCACTCTGGGCATCACAGATGTAAAAATCAATTTTAAGATTAAAAAATTGAATTGGTAATTTTGACCCACACTGTATTGAATTAGGTGGATTTTGTATTATAATTATTCTCATGCCCATCAAGTAAAACCCATAGGTATGGATGGAACCAAAATATCACTGAAACATGACCTTTCCAAAAGACCCTGACTCTAACCTGGGAAGACTGTCTTTCTACAAATAATTTCTCCTTTGGTTTTTATTTTTTGAATCATGAGAAAAATCCAAGACCTAATTTTTATTGATAAACTGAAATATTAATATGATGTTTTGAAGGTGAAGACTAGCCAGGGAAATGGGCAATGCATAGGCACCAATTTTTAAATTGAAGGGTTGACAATGGTCATCTGAATATTTTAGAGCAAGGAATGTGCTGTTTAATTCTCTCCCTCCATAGCTCCTGAGCAGACTCAGGTTTTTCCTTAGCTAAGATCCTGGATTGCTGAATTTTCAGATTTACAGCTGTGGCTTGTGAAGAATTTCTCTTCCTTCCCTCCTGCGCAGATCAATTCCCCTTGCGTGCTGGTATCTTAATGATATAATCATTTGGGCTGGAAGGACCTATGCTGGCACACTAATCTATTCCTGTGAATCACAGTGGGATTGATTTTATTATTACTAAGTCATCCCTGATCGATGAGTGTGGGGATTTAGCTGGAATCTCTCCAGTGATGGTGATCCTGCAGGCTCCCCTGACAGCTGGTGCCATTCCCAACTATTCATATTGTTATAAAGTTATCTTTATATTTAACCTAAATCTTTCCTTCTGGAATCGAAACCCGTTACTTCTTGTTCTGTCCTCGTTGACTAATGAGAATTGGTCCCTCTTCTCTTGATAACAGACTTTAATGGATCTTTAGACAGTTATGTTTCCCCCCAGTCTTCTTTTATCCAGATAGAACATGTCCACTTGCCCTAACCTTCCCACATAGGTCTTATTTCCTGAAACATTTATCATCTTTGTGGCTCTCCTCTGAACTCTTGGTATTCTGTCTACGTCTCTTAAAGGGGGGTGCTTTAACCTGAATGCGGCATTTCTCTGGAGGTCAGACTCACAAAGGGAAAGCAGAAAAGTGGCCTTTGGCTCTTTTGCATGATACTTAGCTCACGATTACTGCACCGGCATATAGGAAACATAAGAGAGAATGCTTGAGAAAAAGGTCTTCTCAATGCCCTGCTAGCTGTACAGGCTGGGTAGGGGCAAATGCGTGAGTACTGGCTTTTGTATATCTTTGAAGAGGTCATAGGCAGCAAGTCCATTGCTTGATAGTTGGGTGCCATTGAGGCTCTGTGAACTTAGATTAAATTCGGTGTCCAACAACACTGCTATTTTCAACACTTAGAAGCTAACAGTAACAACATCCAATACACAAAACTTTAAGTTCTATAGTCAGTCATTTTAGCAGACTTATTAGCTCTCCTTGTATCTAAAGATGAACAAAAAAACAAAAAAGAAATTATTCATAGAAATAAGCAAAACATGGCATTAATGCAATTTCTTATTTTTTTTTGGTTTGGTATGTGTGTATATCTACACGTGTTTAGTATATATGGTTTGTGGAGGTCTGTGGTTGACCCGGATGTCTTCTTCAACTACTTTCCACCTTCCTTTTTGAGACAGGATCTCTGTCAGAACCTGGAGCTCATCAACTCAGCCAGTGTGACTACTTAGAGAATTCCACAGATCCTCTTGTCCTTATCTCCCCAGGGCTGAATTCACAAGAATGCAGCCATGCCTGGCTCTTTGTATGGGTTCAGGGGATCAGAATCAGACTTGTACTTCAAACCTTTTACCAACTGATCCATCTCTCCAGCCCTCATCATTTATATATTAAAAAGGTAAAATCAATATGTTCTTAGTAGTTATTCATCACTTTAAGTATTTTTTAAAATCACAATTTAAGATGATAATTTTTCTCCAAATGTCATTTCATTAAGATTTGGTTAAACTCACAGAATTCTGAAATGATAGATTTGGAAGTCATCTGAGAAATATCTCTTAGTAAATATTTAATCAATCCTAAAACCCAGAGATATGAAATCAATTGGTGATAATTAACCTTCTAAAATTTATAAAATATTTAATTCATTAGAAAACCATAACTGCGCATACTAAGTAAGGGTCACAGATCTTAGTAAAAGATTATAAAATCAAATGTCGTGTATGCTTCGTTCTTGAATGGCAGATCATTTGGAGTTCCAGGAAAACATTCTTCTACTCCCAGTTCTCACAATTTATTTCTGTTACAAAAGCCACTTCCTACTATTCACATGAATTGCTTTGTTTTATTTGAGGCAAAAGTTCTGTAAATAAATAATGTTTGTGCTCCTTATGAGTCCTGAATTATTTGTGTTTGAAGAAAACGACATTCTTAATTGAGATATGAAACACCACCAATAGCAAACATGATGATTCAACCAGAGAAAAACTAACTTCCTGGTAAAAAAAAATATTAACTTTTCTTAATCAATACTCACAAACTAAATTAACTGTTTTGTGAGGACACATTATAGCAACAGTGTCTACACCATTAGCAAAAGATTTTATTTTACTTTATGGTGTTGCAATCACGACAGGTAGTACATTTCCCATCTTGCATCTTGATCTACTGCGTGGCAAGTGGTAGACAATGCAATATTCCCTCAAGATGCTGGTCAGGAGAGGTGAACAACAGCTTTTTATCAGCACATCCTCATCACTATTCCATAATTCACTTTATTGCTAAACTGTTTTTTTCTATTGGCTATGTGTCCTAAATTAATACTTTCACTTTACATCCCAGACTAGATATTTTAATTTTTCTTTATTTTTGAGAATTCCTACATATATAAAACAAAATATGATCATATCCATTCCCATTTTCCTCCTCCAATTCACCCCATGACTTCCCAACATGTCTCCTTCTGTCTTTATATCTTTTGCAGTTGTTTTTATAACCCTCTGAGTCCAATTAGTGCTGCCCAGATGTGGGGCCACAGACTGGAGCCTAGGAAACCTATTAGTGGCCGTATTTTCAAAAAACAATGGATTTTCTTTCCCTAGCTCCTCCATTGTCGGGACCCCTTGCAAGCATAATGGCCGGCAGGGAAACGATCTCTGTGAGGTGAAGAATAAAATCTGATTGGCTCCATTTTTGCAGGTGCTGGGTCAAAAGCTTGCAGATTTTGTCCTCGTGGGCTACCTTTCTTACATATTTAAGCACTCTCTCCCCCTCTCTGTTCAGGTGGATTTGATGAATGAAGAACTATGTCAGAGCTGCAAGAGCTATGGAAGAATAGGTCAGAGAGAACCTTCCCTGATGTCTCCTCTTTCCTTTAGACCTAGAAGAGGTTTTTTTTTACTGCCTTTGGGCTTTTGTTCTGTCTGCTTTCTATATACATTGGCTATATTCTCCAAATAGACACTTTATTAAACATTCTTTCAATTACCATAATTTGATTATGTCCCTTTTCTTGTGAAGCCTTATCTGTCTGTCTCTGCCTTTCATCTGTCTAATATTTATCTATTTATCCCTCTCTCCAACCACTTTCATGTATGTACACACAGACACAGAATAAATCATACTATGGTCTATGTTACTATTCAAAATTCAAAAGAAGCTAAATTAATATATTCTAATAAAAACACTTTCCAAAATATACTGCTAAGTAGTGAATGAAAAAGTCTGGAGTGATATAATTCCAATCATATATTTTATTTTATATTAATACTTAATCACATAATTTTGAATAGAATAATGTTTTGATTTGTTAACTGGTGAATTTCATTATTTGTTTACACAAGTTTTTGGAAATTCTGTGCTCTAACCAAAAATGTATAGGGTCTGCCATGTTCATTTATCCATTCAAATTATGTTTATGTAAAGCACATTATATTCTAGATACTTTGTGGAAACTTGGACACCAGTAATAAACTATTTTTACACAACTTACATTATAGCACTAAAAACAATAAAACAATAAAATCCTAGATTCTAACACCTATGTATTATGTTGGGGCAAGAAGAGCAACTTTTAGATTTGGAAAATATCACTAAGAAGCTAACCTAACCGCACACCTGAGAAACACCACTATGAGGGTATTTTAGACAGAGGTATCTAAGGATTGTCAGTGGGAGTGTGCCTGGTGAGCTCATCGTCCAGTTAGAACACACACGAACTTGCAGTTGTGAGGACAAATGACCAGAGGAAAAGACATTAGATCATAAGGATGCTTTAAGAGCTTGAACTATCGCCTGGTAACGTAAATCCACTGCAGGTGTTAAGCTGATGGTCAACAAGACCTGGTGCTCTTTGGTGATGATTGCCCCAACTCCTGTGTCACAAGAGGATAGAGAGGAAGCAATGTGGTAACAGATTCCTTCCTTTATTCAGGTGAGACTGGTCTCCAAACATACAGCACAGACAATAGGTGTTAACAAACGGATTCAGGGAAGGCACACAGTCAGACCCCAATAAAACTAAAATCAACCATTAGATGGGGACACACTCCCATTTTTTGGTAGAGGTTTCTTTAGGTGACATCACTCGTATTCAGTCCTGATACTCATTATAACATAAATCAAGATCTACCTATATTACCTAACAGAACCCCAGTGGTCACATAGATTTTAAGATTGGGACATATTATACAATTAGAGTCCCACTATGAAAAATAAAATTGTTTTTCTTTTCCATCTGCATTTGAAGAGGAATTACATCTGCAATATTAATATGAGTGATATGTGTCTAGACTTCGAAAGTAGCCCAGAAGTTAATGTGTATCTGAGGGGTAGACAGTGGAAGTTTCCAAGGGTTTTCAGTTTTCACTCAGTACCCAGCCTGCTGTGTCCATGGGCTCCACATCTACAGATTTAAATGCAGTTTATAGCAGCTTACATGAAGAGGAGACATGTTGAGGGATTAGGGTAGGGACATGGACGGCACTAAGATACACTGTATACATCAGAGAAAAGAGTTAAATGGTGCCTGGACTGAAACCATAAAGATCTCAATGATTTTATTATTATGCCTAAGCAATGTTATTTAGTGAATATTTACATAGTATTTATATTGTATGAATTATTATGACTAAGGTAGAACTGATTTAAAATGTATAAGAAGGTGCACGGAGCTTCTATATAGGCAAAACACATTTACATAAGGGATCTGAGCATCTGTGGATTCTACTGCTCTCAGAGGTCCTCACACTAATCCTTCAAGGACATTGAAAGATGGTTAATTTTACAAGGCTGCTGTTTAGACTTTGGTGATTTAGGAAGAAAAAGGAAATATCTGAAAGCTAGCTGCACTTGTTGAGAATGTGTTGCAGCATTTTATTACTAAACAACTTTGCTGAAAAAATTAGTATTCTACAATGAATGCCATGTATTGTGCTGATTTTAATATATTCCAAGTTGCTTAGATATTTTTAAAGCAGAATGTGCTTCAAATTTTGCCTCATTCCCTGCTTTTCTCATTAACTCTTATTGCCCTGAGCATCCTGTTTCTATTGTACTTGTTGCCATTGACGAAGGTAAAGTAGCTATTAAGGATTTCAACTCTCACCTCTTTTGGAGCCCGCTTTTTCTCTGGTCCCTAAGAAGTGGTCAGCCCACCCTTCCTATGTCGTGCTTCGACTCCATAATCCCTTCAAACCTCTGGCTTTCTCTCCTCTACATCCTTTGCTGATGGTATTCTTTTAGAGCTTTCCCATTTTAAATGTCCCCTGGATGCCCTTACTAATTATGTTTTTTTTCTGCAAGGACCATTTTTAAAACTCGTTTGTTCCCTTCAAATGATTGTCTTCCTTCTTTTGTTCCGTGACTTTAAAAAAAAAATCTTCTTCTTAAATAAGCAGAGAAGAAATCTGAAAAACAATAAAGATCAGACATTTCCAAGGAGAAATTTCTTCTGTTTTTTTTCCCCCTTTGTTATAAAATACAGACATTTCGTTTTCTTGAAGGACAATTCTCCCTTTGGTAATGCTGTACAGTCTTTAGGAAACATCTTTCTGTTTTTCTCATTCTGGGCCTCCCACAGATTTTTCTGACTGAAGCGGTGAACAGAAAGTGTTCTTACGTTGGTAAAGACCCTGCAAGTTTTATAGTGATGGAAACAGTAGAAACCCATTTTTGAGTGGTTTATAAATTACTTTAATGTGAATTGTGATTTTTTTTTTCACTTAAGATGCCTTCTAGGTTCCTTTACAAAATTTTACCAGGGTTGTAAAAAGGAGAATGAAATGATCCTAGGAGAGGCTGTCGACGCAGGAAATTCTACATTTCAGCCACAATATGGAGAACATAAGCAGACTGCAAGAAAAAGCAAGTAATCCAAAAACCTAAATAGATTAAAATATTATGAGCTTCAAGAGCCTTCGCAAATAATTGGCAGCTATATAGTCTTATCCAGATCAATTATTTTGGTTATGGATTTTTTTTAACCTTCTGCAGAGTCATTTATTTCGTCTAGGTGCCTCTGGAAGAGCTGTGTTATGACATCAATGAACAGGATTCAAAACAGGAGTGAAATTATAAATTCTATGGAAAGCCAAGTAAAAAGATGGTTTTAAATGTACATGTTTATAAAAAAAACTTCCTGAACTACATTTGATTGCTGCGTGTTACCTTCCAGGGAATAATAGATGGATACCAAGTTTTTGCTAGTTTGTCGTGTGAGAGAAGAGGGGACTGTGAGTCTATATTATTTTGAGACCCTGTCCTTAAACGTTACCATCGCTCACCATCTGCAGTCACTGTAGTAGAAGGGCTAGGGCTTGTGGGGTGCTCCAAGTGCTTGCCTGTCTGTCTTACTATGTGAGTTTTTTTTTCCATTCAGTTCTCATAACAATCCTCTGAAGTATATACTCTTAGTCCCATTGCCATTGTCAACAGGACACAGGAGAGCACATCACATAAAAACTGCAATCTCACGTCTTAACATCGTGTCTTAGAGACCTGACTCTGGTATCTCTGTTTGGAAAAGCATCTCAAACTTGAGCTAAACTCTTGATTCTTTCCCCTATTCAGGCTTATCCGCTTTTCATGTCCCAGAAATGAGGAATCCCATTATTCTAGTTGTTCAGGCAGCACTTAACAAATGCCCGACTCTTATTCTCATGATGTAGCTTTTTAGAAAATCTGGTCACCTGTCTTCATTCTCCCTAGAGCATCCTGTGGACTTCATGAAAACGTAAGCCACAGCACACCATGTGATTTCTGACTGGCCACAGACCATGAAATCTAGAATTTAGCCATGAATTTGCAAATGTGTTCAGAACAAAATCTCTTGATGCAGTTGAATCATTTAGGAGTGTTTCTTTCTCCCAGTAACCCTACTGGCTGGTCCTTCATTTATTTTATCAGCTGCCATCATTAGTTTATCTGCTATTAACTTGACGATCTTGCCATCATGGGGAATAGAGAAGGCAAAAAAAAAAAAAAAGAAAAGAAAAGGAAAACCTCATTTTTCACGAAACTTACTTTCTGCTGGAAAGAAGCAGACAATTAAAACTAACCGTTTGAATGTATTCCAGATGTTAATATATTCCTAAAAGGAAACAAAGTGGCGATAACCAGATGGGTGGAAGTCTTTGAAAAGTGGCCAGCAAAGAGTTGATGCTTGAATAGAGGGAAGATAGACGTGAGCCCCATAAGGAGACTCTCAACAGTGTGCTTCTGCTAACCTCTGATTTCTCTATTTTTAGCTACACAGCGTGTTCTATATTGGGATAGCTTCTTAAGAGCAACTAACGTCCTGAGGGAAAATGTATTAGCAATTTTACATCTATTGTCCTTAAAATAAAAGCCTCTTGATTGCTACATGTGGAAAACAATATTTTTTAAAGACTTTTTAGATATATAAATCCATATTAAAAAGTAATGTGGACCAGTTTATTTATAATATTTTTGCAAACTGAATATCCTAGTAATTAGGCTGCCTTTCACCCTAACATGTGACTTTATTGTGTAAATTTTGGTTGTGCATCTTCAGTAAGGTATATTTTCTCTATGTAAAAATAAAAGTTATGTAGAGACTACAATAAATACTAGTATCTTCATCTCCATGTTGCTGCAAAGGATTATATTGGGCTGTAAAATCTGTATTATCAATTGGATTTTCTCTTTTATGGGCTAACTGTATTCATATATAAATTTTTTTAGCATGCAAAATATGTTGCCAAGAACACTTGCCTTATGTCCTACATCTCAGCATATGCAATAAAATAAGAAAATAATCTCTTTGCTGCCACAAAACTGTAGGAGTTATCTCAGATTTCAGCGCTTTTTTTTTTTTTTTTTTTTTTTTTTGCCTTGGATCCTGTTCCTGTCTCTGAACACTTACTATGGCAATGATATGTATTCTCTCCAATAGCTTACAAATATCTGCGTTATGGTCAATTGGATCTAAACATGGACAAAGAAGAAGTGACGTTTTGTCTAAAGTAAGCCAACTACTTTTGCAAGGAGTAATGGATGCAAGTGTGGCTATAGAAAACACTATTTCCTGCTTCCAAAATGTTACTTGCCACATTATCATTCCCTCATTCTCAGCCCCACTTCCCATACACACACAGAGGCATACTTTTAATACATACATACTTTTAATAGTAGCATCAAGTCTGTGTTATGATTCAATTACTTTAGCCCCTTGGATCTTTTGTATTAGTATAAGAAAGACTGGTGACCAAATTTGAAAGTAGTTTCACTAAAGCTTTGAAAACTGCTTATTCCTTTGTTCTATTTATTTGATCCTTTTACTTGAGAGCCAGAAACTATGGGAACATTCTTGGTTATTTTCTGTTCTACGCTAGAAGACATCATGTCCTGTAAAATATTAGTCCTAATTTTTTGAAAACTTTTATTTCTTTCTACCCTTATTTTCTTATCTAGATTTCCTTCTATTACCAACCTAACTATTTTTAATGATTCTCTACTTGGCTCCCTCTCAGTTTGTTCTGCACATGCTATCTCAATATCTCTCTTGTGTGTATCATCATTTCAAACTCTGTGTGGTGTTTAACTTAGGTAAAGTAAAAGTATAACACGTGCTGTGATTTATAACTCCATGCACAACTTGAATACATTTGATTTCATAATCATCATTGAGCGCCTAACTGTCCTAGTCCCCAACAAGTCCCATGAACAAAAAGACACTACATATTTTTATGTCTCAGGGATTTCTTACAGACTGTTCTATTATGGTAGAATAAGACTTTTTTATAATTGCTTTGTTAAAAGCTATATCTATGCATGATAAAACTATTTTATTGTATAGTATTTTTATTTTATTTCATGGTATTAAATACTATTTTCTACAAAAGCTTCCTCGAAGCTCTCAATTCCGAGTAAATTTGTCTAGATTTTATCATCATTCTCCATGGGAGATATGAATTGGAAATAAGATGGTCATTTTTTATTATCTTTGTTATTTATTTCAGAGGCATAATCAAAATTAGATCAACAAATCATTAAAACTAATAAATAGAGGCAAAGATTAATTTTTTTTTTTTACCTTGGATGAGTAAGCTTTGCTTCAGCACTGAAGCTTCAGCCTATCCAGGCTAATGGGGTTAAATAAGCATCCTCCGCAGCTGCTCCAAAGAGCTGTGAATAAATTTTAAATTTCATCCCAAACAGAATTTAAATTTATGTTTTCTTATGTAAAATTTTGTGACAATACAACATTTAAATACACAGTTTTATGAATTAATCTTGAGCAACATATATGTTTGCCCACCATTTCAGTCAAAGTATGTCATATTCCTTACATAGTTCTATCAAAATTCATTTTTATAACTTTATAATCTTTCCTTTATGCTAGAAGAAACTATTATTTCTATTTTTAATAACAATAGCTTTATATTTTCTGTTAGATCCTCCTTTGGCATGCTAGTAAGCTTAGATTTATTGATCCGAATCCTACTTCATGACATTTGAAGTTCTCCTTGTAAAGAATGAAGAGAAGATTAGGAAGAGAAAGAAGTACACAAGTAAAAGACTCTCTCGCATTCCTCTTGATGCTTCAGAACCAACAATTGCCTGCATTGTGGAACACTGAAGTAATACTTCAATATAGGAAAGAGGAAAAGATGCGAGGAATAGTAAAGCTACTTCTCAAAATCTACTGTGATATATGACTATGTCACTTATATATGTCAAAGACACAGCTCAGAATTCGGCTGATTTAGAAAATAAAGAAAAATGCAATGAAGGATGACTGCCTAATCATGAGCTCAACAAGGACACTAGACATGCCAAAGTGGACAGGGAAAAAAATGAGGCCTCAACCCTACTCAAGGACTCCACGCAACCCTACTCAAGGACCTCCACGCAACCCTACTCAAGGGCCTCCACGCAACTAAGAAATGCTGAAAGCAAGAGAAACACTATTCCCAAGGAAAAAACACACAAATTGGTGATGCAATGCCTAATGGTCAGTCCTAAAAACATACATGCAAGTAATGTTTTATGTACTGTTAATTACGTAATGTTAATTTACGGAATAGATATGTATTCCTTAATATATATTAATACAGTATATAACTGCATTATAAATTCATACACACATATTCATGTGATAACAATAAAAAGGGGGGCCATAAATTTGCAAGAGAGCAAGGTGGCCTGTATGGGACAGTTTGAAGGAAGGAGAGGGAAGAGAGAAATTATATATATATATATATATATATATATATATATATATATATATATATAATCTAAAAATAAAATAAAAACATAAATAAAATATTTTTACAAAAGGGTATCTGTATAAAAGACCATGAAAATTCAATCAAAGCCAAGAAGGAAGCGGAGTGTCACTTTACTGACAAAGGACCTTGATGTTAAGGTCAGCATAAAGCTAAGAACCACCAGAGGAGAGCTGCTCCATCCCTGACACGGTGAGATACACATTGTTAAAGTAAAGAAATCAATGTACTCTCACAAGGGAGCACTACCTCCCCAAGCGGGATAGCTGTCTCTTGTCTGCTTATACCCACACCAAACATGAGGGCTATGGGAGGGGGATGGAGATGCTCCAACCTTTGTCAGAAACCAGCATAGGTATTTCTCCACTTCCGCTTGGCATCAAGGTATTACCAGGATTCTCTAATGTGACATTAAAATATCAGTATCATTCCAGATGAGAGTTTAAATTTCTCTCTAGATAAACCAGTGCTCTGTACCTTTAAAAAAAGTCATCTTAGTTATGGGCAACAAATAAAATAGTCTTTGAACACCTACATAGCTGTGCTTATGACCCATTTCCATTGCGTGGAGGGCGAGTTAAACAAAAATTCTGAACTGTTTCTTTAAGCATTAAAACTATATTGTCACAGGTGACATCACGCCATTTTAAATCATTCTTTCTGAACTACTGATTGCCATAGAATGTTGTCAATTTTAGGCTTCTATGCTGCCTGCTTTAATATTCAATGAAATTTTTCATGTTTAAATAATCACTAAACTTCTTGATAACTATCTGATATTAAGTAACTTTAATAAGATCTACGTGCATATTCACCCTTGTTTTATATGAAATCTAGTCTTGTAATTAATAGAAATAGTATGAATATAAAACCAGCTTGGACTAGATCTAGAATCAGTATATTTTTCTTTAAGTTGGAATTGTGAGTCAAAACAGATGAAGATTTGAGAAGTTGGCCTATACTGCTAAATTGCTTTCCAAAAACTCTGAAATTTTGCAGAACTGATAGTAGAAAGAAAGTGGCAATTATGTATAGCACCAGGATTCCATAGATACCACTGTGAATATTTGCTAATTGACAGGTCAAACAAAATACAAATTTTAGCCATATGTTTTTATTATTGTTATTGCTCACAACTGAAAGATAGCGATAGAGATGCATTTGGGGGACCTAGAAATTATAAGGATACCTTTTAAAACTATATTTGGGGTTTTAGAGTTTTCTAAATATTGTTCTAGGCTTTCTTTAGTGAGAACATAACATATTCAAATTTTGTAGAACAGACTAATTTTTTCAAGTCTGATATTCATTTACCAGGTCCCAAGTCATTAAATAGTGCAGTTTACAAAATTTTGAGCTTTATGTATCTGAATTAGGTGTCTTTTGAAATAGTATACATATTCTTTGTTTATTGAGAGAACATTTTTAAAGCCCACTATGTGTCAGGCACTGATATGTGTGCAATACCAGACATAGTCTTTGGTTATAAAATTTACAATTTAGCAGGACAGGAGGAAACAAGAGACGTATGAATTTTCATACATCTATAATTCGATCAATATATATTTGTATATATTTTCCTAAGTAAAGGAAAATATATACAAATAATGAATAATGTTGATTAACTTTGATTTTCCTGTATAACAATTTGCCACTGTCTACTTATCCGGCAGATTTCCTGGATCCATAGAAATGTTATTCATAGCACACAGGGCCCTGGTGATGCAGCGTCTGTTAACAATGGAGACAAATACCAAAGATTTCTTATCATTTCCACCAATATTTTATGTATATTCTTAATAAATACAAAAATAATTTAGTCAAGGACAGAGTCGATGCATGTGCATAAATAATCTATTCTGTCATATGGAATTTTTTTGTAGCCAATACGTTCTCCATTAGTAACTGAAGAAATGCAAACAGAATTTTCTTTTAAAAGTAACGTGAGTTTACTAACTTTGGGGGGGTGGCCTTTACAGAGACAGAGACTTAAAGAGTCACCAACTATAGTAATCCTATGCTTTCCAAACATAATCATCTTCTCTTTTACATCTTATGAACAAAGCATATTCTATCTTTACAAACACCTTTAGCACTAATATCTCTTAAAAATCATTGTCTATGTATCATGTGTAAGGTTCAGGGTTTGATCTCCTGAGTCACAAAAGTAAATGAACAATAAAACCCAGTAGTTAATCAACTTAAGTACTAAAATCAAAGGGCTATTTTAGTTCGTTTTGAGCCAAATACTTCAGAGTGGGTAATTTATAAGAATATGATTTTCTCACTGTTCTGTGAGCTGAGCACCCAGTGTGCTATTGAAAAGTAGGTGTCCTTTTGTGAGTCTTGAACAGAGCATCCTTTGGGGTAGAGGATGCTGTCTTCATATAGTTAAGAAGAAGGGCAAGGAGAAAGAAAGTCTTTTCCCTCAAGCTCTCTCACTCTGGTAGCAGTCCATCGGACATCTCCCATTAGGCTGACCTGACATTACTGCGTTAAGAATTCCTTTAACACTCACACTTGACTGAGCCTGGTGGCTCAGGACTGTAATTATAGGTATTCAGCAGGCTGAGCTGGGAAGATTCAAACCCACTCTAGGCACTTTAAGGAATCCGTATCTCAAGATAAAAAGTGAGATAAAGGCCAGTGGGTATAGCATGGTGGCATGTGATTTCTTTGTAAAAGTACTAGAAACAGTCAAATGGAGAAAGAATGCAGCTGAGAGAAACTTGGACCTATATGGAACTTAAAAGTGTTATTAGAACCACTGGGTGATGTTGTTTAACGACAGAGCACTAGACCAGAAAGCATCGGGTTCTGGGTTCAATCCCCACTAGTGGCAAAGACAAAAATTGTTATATAGAGTCTGAAGGATCTTGAAGGTTTTAATTATATTATAGGCTATTTTGGAAACTTTCCCAGTGTGAATAATGGAAATAATGAATATTTTGTCACAAACTTTCACACTGCCAGCTTCTTCAAAGAGCAATCGTGTGGTGTCCCCCCACCCCTGCCACCTTAAGGAAATGATCATTAAATAGATACTCTGTGTCTGCTTTCCAGTCTTTGCTCGGTTCTCTGACAGCTAAAAATGCTACAGAAACATATTTCACCCAAACTTTAAACTTCCTATGCTCACATCAATGGACGGGGGAGCTGTCTGCTCAACATCTTCTCTTCTTGGGAAGCCTTTAAGCCAAATATATGTGCTCAACCAAGGATGCTAATTGCACGAGAATAAGAAAACATTTTCCTCCGCCAATATTCCATCAGGTCTTAGTGAAAATGAATAGAAAAGAAGAGAACGACTAGAAATGTAGATTAGATTCGACTAGAAAGGTAATTAACTTCTAAGGGAACAGAAGGTAAATTCAGATTTCTAATAAAAATGGAAACGAGTCTGGTTTGAGCTCTCATCAAAGAAACGTCATGCAGCTCCATCTCCTTCATTTCATAGTGCAAGACGTTTATACTGGTGGATCTTTCTGTTCCTGATATTTAAAGATGACTGCCTCAAAAATGTATATATCCTGTCATGGAAAATTTAGAAAAATAGTATGTTTAACCTATAGTAATAATGCTTAATCTGTGTTTATTACCAGATTCTGATTCTATGACTGATACAATGTGAAAAATTAATGTTTGTTCTATTTCTAACATGCATTATGTTGTATTATATACATAAAATTTTTTAGATTAAAATATTAAGGACATTAATAAAAATAAAATCTAAGTTTTAAATCTTGTTTCAATTTAATATATGTTTCTATATTAATATTTCTAAAGAATACATAAAAATACACTGTAACATATGCTGATGAAAAGTTATAAAATAGAACTACAGTTAACAGCACTGATCAAACAATAATGAACATATTATGCAATGAAGTAGTTTATTTTTCATAACAGTTAGAATTAATCTCACCAAAAACCTAGAGGCTATTATCGATATCCATCTTATAAATGTTTTAATAATTAGTGTGATTTTTTTCCCCCTCAAGGCTTTTCTGGTTCTGGGCGGAAAGTTAGATGCTGTTCTCCTAGGATTTGTAGAGAGACATCTTAGTCAGTGTTCTACTACTATGAAGAGAGTCCATGACCATGAAATGCTTATCAAAGAAAACATCTAATTGGTACTTTTTTTATAGTTTCAAAAGATTAGCCCATTATCATCATGGTGAGGGACATGGCAGTGTGCAGGCAGACATGTTGCTAGAGTGGGGGATAAGAGTTCTACATCCAGATCCACAGGCAGCAAGGAGAAGAAGACACTGGGCCTAGATTGGTGACACATCCACTGTTGCGGGAGATCCTCCCGCTCCTCCAACCTATAGCTGCTGAGATACCAGCCCATTGGGCACCTTCTCAAGAAGTGCCACTCCCTGATTACTAAGCACTGAAATATACTAGCCCATGGAAGCCATTCTTATCCAAACCAAAGGAAGCTTCACATACAACCTTCTCCCTGGGTTCCTTGGCACAGGATGGCTGAGCCTCATCACCACAGGAAGCCTGGGTTGTCAGAATAGACTGATTGCAGAGAGGTGAAACAGAGAGAGACACAGGTCTTGGTAGACTCACTGCAGCCATGGTTGTTTTGCCTAGTCATCAAAACAGTAGGGGCAACTAGAGCAACCAAAAGCAAGACAATGAAGGTTTCAATCATCAGGGGAGGATCTAACTGACCAGACCATGTGCAAAGCCGAGCTCAATGGGGAAGGCTAGTGTTTGGTAGTGTGATTCTGTGGTGAGAGGAGGCGGATGGCAAATGCTGACAACAGCTTGGGTTGTGGCTTTCACGGTGACGTAACTTCAGGCTCAGCTTTGTGTTATGGCTATTTTTTTATGGCTGTTTATATTGTTTTCTTGGAGATTTGGACTAATCATTTCCATTAGCTTCCAGGAACGCATTTTTAATGTACAGTATGTACAAGAGTAATAGTACAAAAAGTGCTTGCTATACACATATGTTCTTACAAAAGAGAAGACTGTCCGTTCATAGAACTTCCATTTTCATTAAGAAGGTGATAGTTGTTATTGAATGTTTTCATCTGCTAAAAAGCAAGCTTCATGTTTCCGTTATCTCCACTGAATTTAATTGAGATACATTGAGGCTTTCCTTTAAATAAATGAGTATTGATCTTTCCGGTTTCTGTTTCTAGTGGTTTCATTTAAAATACAACCTTAAGATCCACAAAGTCCTGGAGACAATTCAGGGAACCCTAAATCATCTCGTACTTGTTCAGATTTAAAAGATTTGTTCTTTACTTCTGTCTCTCTTTTTTTTTTCTTGCTTAGCCATACAGCTTGTTTAAATCTTTCAAGAACACTGAATGTGTTCCAAACTTGGCAACTACTTGCAGATATATTCAATTACCTTTCAGTTTATTTCTTGAAAATAGAATTCTTTAAATGTAGGTATGAAAAAATATTGCTGACTTTCATAGTCTGGAAGCTACTCCTTAGACAAAGAGACTTATTGATAGTGATTGCAGCTTTACAAAATGTTGACTATGTACTGAAGACATTAAAAACACTAAATACAATGTCACCATACTGAATTTATGCTAAAAATACTTTAAGTGTATATAAAAATGGTCTTAAATGTCTTGTTTCATTCATTTCAAGGCACAGATAATTACTAATAGAAATTTCATCTATACATGTATACTATGTTACATTTGAAAATTATAAGCAATAAAACACAATTTATTGTGCAAGCACCTCACACATGAGAGAGTTACCACACTATGCTTTGGGACAATGGTCTCTACCCCATCACTTGTATTTTAAATAAACACTGATTGCCCAGTAGCCAGGCAGGAAATATTGGCGGGGTGACCAGGCAGGAAGTAGAGGTGGGGCGATGAGAATTCTGGGAAGAGGAAAGATTCAGTCTGCAATCATCAGCTAGACACAGAGGAAGCCAGACACAGAAAAAGCAGGATGTGACTGCCTCACCAAAAATGGTACCAAGCCATGTGACTAACTCAGACAAGAATAATGGGCTACTTACTATAAGATGTAAGAAAGAGTTAATAAGAAGCCTGAGCTAATAGGCCAATCAGTTTATTATTAATGTAGACCTCTGTGTATTTCTTTGGGACTTAATGACTGTGGGACCTGGTGGAACAGAAACTTTGGTCAACAGGACTTTCCGACTCTAGTCCTTACAGTGCTAGAAAACTGATCTATATGATGAAGGCCACATAGAAACTTATTCCTCCAAAAAGTCATAAATCTAAAAAACCATCACACTGTACTTATTTTGTTCCCTTGATTTATTTATACTTTTGATCAAATTTGAAACCTTAAATTTAATTAATATTAGTTCAATATATATTAGTGAACTAATATATAAGAATAATAGAAAAATTTTCCATCTTTACAAACTAAGAGCATAACAAACAGAAATCTGACATAGATCAAATCCAGTCCAAATGTGAATGAGGGAATGGAATTAGTAAAAAGGAGATGATTAAAGCTGTCAATATCTTAGAAAAAAAAACTCAGAAAAAAATAATAGTCATTATGTTCCTATAACCACCTGTATTATCCATTTGTAAATTGAGTAAAATTAATCAAAGAATAAAATTTACCCTTAAAACTGAATAGATTTCTCCAGAGGAAACAGAGCCAGTGTAGCTAGGAATGTGTATTTAGGTATCAAGCATGATTAAATATGACTCTCCTTAATAGAAAGAACCCTTATTTAAAGAAATTCTAACCTGAAGAAAACAATTTAACAAAGATAGAAATTTAATCCTATGACAAAATTTCATTAAAGATAGTCAAGAGAAATTTAGAAGGAAATAAATTTTACAAGCATGAATTTCTATCATTGGATAATCCTAGGAAATTTTTTGTCTAATGGAGTTTCTTAATATTAATCAGTAAATGACTTTTAATCATTCCTGAGTGTGACATGTCGGATATTTTTGCTGAAGCATATGCCCCAGAATTCCTTCTTTAATATATTTCTAGTTGAGGAGGCTCCTGAAGAAAAAGCAGTCATTTTTAAGCAGTACACACACATCTTTCTTACTTATTGAGGCTAAAATTAATTTGGATACTAGAGAAGAAGGACTGGGCAGATATACTGCCATGGGAAGTATCATGAATCACCCTCACTAGAAGCAAAATAAGGGTGACATTCTTTTCTTCATTAATTCCGGACAACTTAATGAAGACCTTCTTGATGTTAAACAGTTTAATGAGTTTGAGAATAATGCAGCAAAGAAAAAATACTACAGCTTATTCTTTCTCAAGTGTTCAAATTATGAGGTGGGTTGAAATTAAATATTCAGTTTGAATCAGAGATGCCTATTAATGAGTACATTTAATTGACTTTACCTGTAATCAGTTACCTTCACAGTCTTTCATGAAATATTTTCTGATTCCAAAAGGAAAGTTTTATTCTCACTTCCCTACTACTCAAATTAGCTCTTGTTTACATTTGTAACTACTATTTTCTTTCACAAGGACATGTCCCTGTATACCTAGGGATTTTGAAACTAGTGCAGTCTAAGACCAAATAGTGAAAGGATTTTAGTTTGTCCACTACTAAGTTAGAACATGTAGAGTAGCAAGTGTTCTGCAGAGGTGCTCACTTCATCTGTTAGAGGAATAAAAGATCATAGCATACATTCATCTTCATGTCCTTCTCTGAGCTGCACATCATTGATAGAATTGACTGTGGCCACATAATACCACTGGTATCTATTTCTTCCTACACGTTATGGGAACATTTGAGGGAAATTAATACTAGACACATTAATGAGATGAAGTTTTGCTATTGCTTCTGCAGCAGCACAAAATTCACTCTCCACTCTTCATCTTTTTCTAGATTAGAACCTCTGTCTCTCTTAATGCTTTTGCTTTCCTATCATGGAGGTAGTTGGGCCCCTGATCAATTGACCCTTTCTCAGGTTAGGGTCATTACACTTGTCTGTTTGCTTTATGCTTAAGTAAGTGCTGTCCAAGTGGACATATTTTATACCAAAAATATTCCTCCTTGTCTCTATAGTACAATAACAGTCCTACTTTACCCAGTCATCAAGATCACCTGACATTTATTTTACCATCTCTTCTCTGTACACAATTACCCCTAAAGTCCCCATATGTCTATTTCAATTTGTAAATTGGTGAAGTTTTCCATCTCCCTGTGGAGATGGTCTTTGGAAATCATGATCTATTAACAAGCGTTGTCCATAAAAACAGATGATGTCCTAAATCCTAGACCAGTGTCAAAGAGCAACAGACAGCAGAGACTTTCTTACCGCCACTGTCAGAGTCCCTGATCCATGCTGTTCTTAAGTCAGCAACTTGAGGTGGGGACAGGGGAGAAGCTCCAGAGAGGGTTGCTGGGAGGAGCTGGAAGGAGGAGAGGAAGCAGGAAAGAGATATAATTCTATTCCAATTAAAAACATTAAAAAAGAAGTAAGCAGGCTGAGCAAACCAAGAGAAGGAAGCCAGTAAGCACTATTCCCCCATAGTTTCTGCTTCATTTCCTGCCTCCAGGTTCCTGTCCTGCTTGAGTTCCTGCCCTGACTTCCTCAACAATGAACTGTTACCTGGAAGTGTAACATAAAATAAACCCTTTCCTTCCTCAGTTGGTTTTTGGTTGGTGTATTTTATTACAACAGTAGAAACCCTAACCAAAATAATGTGTATGTATTTGATTCATGTTATTTATAAATATATTATATATAGTTTTATACTACAAAATGTATTTTAAAATATTACCCAGTGTTATATTTCTTACATATAATGCCTTGAACACAGTTTGCCTTAATATTGATAAAGAAAAAATAAGCAACAGAACGTGTGAACAGTTTCATTGAGAAAAAAAAACAGCAAAATACAGTAGATGAAATTAGCAAATATAAGAAGGGTGCATAAAATTCTTTTCCCTTCAACTTTCTTTAATTAATATAAATTAATTCTCTTGCTTTCATGTGGCTCATGTGTGTATTATGCATATGTAATATTCGTTTTGTGCTACATAAAAGTAATGTTGATAGAACAAAAGGAATTTATGGTAGAAGGATTAAAGGGAGATGAGACATTCCATAGGTGAGGTGAAGGGATTAGAGCAACAAAAATTAAATAGAACAGATTAAGATGATCAAAACGCCTCTCAGCAAATTATGTGAAATAATAGGGCGCCTTTCTGTCCCTGTACTTCTTCTCTATGAATTCTACCATAGTAGTCAAATTACTTTTGTTTCCTCATTATCGTGCTTACCATGTTACTATCAACTCCCCATAGCTGGAAGTGTACGTGGACACTGTAAGGCATGCATGCAAACACAAGAACAAACACATAAAGCGAAGCTTCTGTTGTGTCTTCAGTTTTCACACTCTAGATTATGTCCCCAGAGAAACATCTCTAAACCATGCCTATAGCAGGGCCCATCCTATCTGTCGGACACCTGTTTTGTTTGTTTGTTTGTTTTGTTGTGATTTTTTTTAACCACACATTAAAACTGCTGTGATACAAAGAACAAGGAGGTAGTTTGAAAAAGGACCTGTCCACAGCTTTATCTTGACCTGTGGATCAGAATGTAGCTCTAAGCTGCTTCTCCAGGGCCATGCCTGCTAGCCTGCTGCCATGCTTCTTGACATTACAATGATAAAATAAACCTCTGAAACTCAGGGGCAGCGGCGGACTCCAGCGCGCAGACGCGACGGCGGATGCGGGATAGTCCAAGCCTGAAACAGTGAAGCCCACACTGAGAGCAGATTGCCACACTACAACTAAATCAAGTAGGTTTTTGGGGGCCTGGCCTGCAGAGTGGTAGACCTTTTATTGGCGAGGTCCACGGGCGAATGGAGAGCCTGGTCCTGTCCCTGAAGACCAGCCTGAGTGGGGAGAGTGTTCTTGGCCCACGGCAGGACACAGGAAACGGAACGGGGGCATTCCCCTACCCCCTTGACCCCCCCCCCCCCCAGTTAGCCTGCAAGGGCTGCTCCCATCAAAATCCCACAAAATACTTCACAGATCTGGAGAAGACAATAATCAACTTTATATGGAAAAACAAAAAACCCAGGATAGCCAAAACAATCTTATACAATAAAGGATCGTCTGGAGGCATTACCATCCCTGACTTCAAACTCTATTACAGAGCTACAGTATTGAAAACAGGGTGGTACTGGCATAAAAACAGAGAAGTCGACCAATGGAATCGAATAGAAGACCCTGACTTTAACCCACAAACCTATGAACACCTGATTTTCGATAAAGGAGCTAAAAGTATACAATGGAAAAAAGAGAGCATCTTCAACAAATTGTGCTGGCAAAACTGGATGTCAACCTGTAGAAAAATGAAAATAGATCCATATCTATCACCATGCACAAAACTCAAGTCCAAATGGATTAAAGACCTCAATATCAGCCCAAACACACTGAACCTGATAGAAGAGAAAGTAGGAAGTACCCTACAACACATGGGCACAGAAGACCACTTCCTACATATAACCCTAGCAGCACAGACATTAAAGGCCTCATTGAATAAATGGGACCTCCTGAGACTGAGAAGCTTCTGTAAAGCAAAGGACACTGTCACTAAGACAAAAAGGCAACCCACTTACTGGGAGAAGATCTTCACCAACCCCGCAACTGACAAAGGTCTGATCTCGAAAATATATAAAAAACTCAAGAAATTAGATCGTAAAAGGCTAATCAACCCAATTATAAAATGGGGCACTGAGCTGAACAGAGAATTCTCAACAGAAGAAGTTCAAATGGCCAAAAGACACTTAAGGTCGTGCTCAACTTCCTTAGCGATCAGGGAAATGCAAATCAAGACAACTTTAAGATACCATCTTAAACTTGTCAAAATGGCTAAAATAAAAAACACCAATGATGGTCTTGGCTGGAGAGGTTGTGGATAAAGGCGTACAGTCATCCATTGCTGGTGGGAATGCAAACTTGTGCAACCACTCTGGAAAGCAGTGTGGGGGTTTCTCAGGAAATTTGGGATCAACCTACCCCTGGACCCAGCAATACCACTCTTGGGAATATACCCAAGAGAGGCCCTATCATACAACAAAAGTATATGCTCAACTATGTTCATAGCAGCATTGTTTGTAATAGCCAGAACCTTGAAGCAACCTAGATGCCCTTCAATGGAAGAATGGATGAAGAAAGTATGGAATATATACATATTAGAGTACTACTCAGCAGTAAAAAATAAGGACTTCTTGAATTTTGCATGCAAATGGATGGAAATAGAAAACACTATCCTGAGTGAGGTAAGCCAGACCCAAAAAAAGGAACATGGGATGTACTCACTCATATTTGGTTTCTAGTCATAAATAAAGGACAATGAGCCTATAATTCGTGATCCTAGAGAAGCTAAATAAGAAGGTGAATCCAAAGACAAACATATGCACATCCTCCTGAATATTAACCTTCATCAGGTGATGAAAGGAGACAGAGACAGAGACCCACACTGGAGCACCGGACTGAAATCTCAAGGTCCAAATTAGGAGCAGAAGGAGAGAGAGCATGAGCAAGGAACTCAGGACCGCGATGGGTGCACCCACACACTGAGACAATGGGGATGTTCTATCGGGAACCCACTAAGGCCAGCTGGCCTGGGTCTGAAAAAGCATGGGATAAAACCGGACTTGCTGAACATAGCGGACAATGAGGACTACTGAGAACTCTAGAACAATCGCAATGGGTTTTTGATCCTACTGCATGTACTGGCTTTGGGGGAGCCTAGGCAGTTTGGATGCTCAACTTAGGAGACCTGGATAGAGGTGGGCGGTCCTTGGACTTCCCACACCTCAGGGAACCCTGATTGCTCTTCGAGCTGATGAGGGATGGGGACTTGATGGGGGAGGGGGAGGGAAATGGGAGGCAGTGGCGGGGAGGAGGCAGAAATATTTAATAAATAAATAAATAAATTTAAAAAGAAAAAGGACCTGTCCAGTCAGAATGCATCAACTTAAAGGAAGATACAAAAATATCAACTAGCAATGCAGGGAGTGCCCAAGACATGTGCACCTATTGACCTGGAATTCTGACCTGGCTTAGAGAGAGAAGGAAGAAAGACAGACACACAGATGAATATACAGTGAATCTGGGATCAGGTGGGATCCTGTAAAACTACTGCAGGGACCTGGACCTATCTAATGAGTTGGTTTCAACTGTAGAACAGAAATATGTTCATATAAATATGTACCTTAATTCCTTCAATTCTCAGGCACTCTTGATAAGCACATTGTAGCACTGTTTTTAAACTGACTTTCCCAGAGGGAGTCCCTTGAGGTCAAGAACTGTTTTTATGTTTAGCACACAGATTAAGCTGCCAAATTAGAGGGTACCTAGTGAAATTTAGGTTTAGATAAATAATACTAACTTCAGTATATCAAAATACTGCAAACATATACTCCTATATTAGTGCTAGTATTTACGCTTATAAAAATACAGCCATTTTTATTCAAAGTAGATTTTTCAATACATATTTTACTGCACATATTATATTTCTTTTGGCAACTCAACATAGAGATTATCTTAAATCATCAGAGTAGCCAGTGAAAACGTTTTATTCCTCTGTGATTTGTTCAGACTGTTTATCACATCTCTCTAAGGTGAATGTAGTACAAGACAGACTATCAGACTATGGCTGATCTATGAACAAACAGTATTTTAGATTCAATCTTGCGCAAATTCCACTGGATTAGATGAAGAGGGTCTTAGGGTTCCATCCAATAGTGTAAACTGAGTCACTGCCCTGAGTTTATGCTTCACGTATTTTCTGGACTCAGGGTGATCGTCTGCTCTGAGCAATGAGGGTGGTCTCAGAGAACGAGAGCTGGAGCACAGAAGACACAGAAGGTCGTTGATGGTTTTGGAGAGAACAACACAAACTTTTCAGATTAATGAACAGGGGTGACATTCCTCTTCTTTCTTTAGGAGGGAGGCTCTTATAACTTCGGTACTTTCACTCCTCAGAAATCACCTCAAGTTTAACGTCACGTGGTTTTGAACAAGAAGTTTAGGAGGCAGTGATGTGATGAGTGGTCCATCACTGACTGGCTGGGAACTCCAGCTCAGCTCCATGATGCCTTGACAGCATCCTCAAGAGGAACGCGGTGACTTTAGCATGATCCTGTGGATAATTGCACTTGACCTTCTCTCATGCTCTGATAAATCATCTAGTTTGAAAATACTCTTTCCTTTTGGCAGTTAGAGGAAGATTGTATTAGTTTGTCAAGTGAACTGACAAGTGACTCACTAGTATGGCCACTGGTTACTCAAATTTTCTCTGGTGTGAGACTTATTTTGATCTGTCTCCTTGTTTCTTATTTTATGCAGATTTTCTAACTCATTGAGAGTTATTTAGTCTTGGTAGTTATAAAGGCTTTTACAGATCACAATAACTCAGTCAAATTTATGCCTATGTCTAGGTAATCAACACTAGTTTCCCACTGCTCTTAATTATACCCTTTAATACTTTCAAGGTTTACTAGTAAAGTATAACATGTGAAGAAAGAATACGCCCAGATACACATGAAGCTTGCAGGATGTTGACACAGTGAACAGACAGGAATGACTTCCTGTCCGCAGTACGCAGACAGAAAGAGCTGCTCACTGCTAGAACCACAGAATGCCCTCCACACCGTGTCCTCCTGCCACTCCCATATGCAAGTGCTATTCTGATCAAAAGGTGGAATATGACCCTTGATAGCCTTCCATTTGAAATAAATTTATTTATACTGAAGTCTTTCATCAGCTTCTTTTGCTCAACATTTAATCCTTGAGATACTTTTTGAAGTGGCATGCATTGATAGATTGTTCATTAATGGTCCTACATTATTTGTATTATTATTTGTATTTTTATGCAATATATTTTGAGCATATTCTTTCCCTAATTCATCCCAATTCCTCCACAGCCAACTTTATGCTCTTTCTCTCTCATTTCACCAATTTGCAGCAACTTATCCACTTTAGTGGGAATTTGGGAGTTTCCAGTTTTTGAAAGCCTTTTCTGACAAGGGTGTATTGCTAAACACGCACACATTTTTTGTTTGGTGCATTATAGGAGTGGTTTTTTTTGGAATGCCGTATGCATGTCTTCAGCTTTAGTCAGCACAGTGTCCAGTCTGTCGGACAGATTTACACACTTGCACGTAGTTTATGGCAGTCTCGCTCTACATCATCATAAACAGTCCCTCATTTTCATAATTTTAAGTCACGCTACTCTTTTGCCAATTTTCTGGTGATCCCAACTTTGCATTCCTCTGAAGACCAGTGAACATCGTTTCAATGAAGTTTCATTCAGCGTTTTACTCAAGTCCCTTTATGTTCTCTATGAGAAGCATTTTATTTTAATTCAGTTATTTCCTTTGAAATGTACTATTTTCTGTTGTGCCTTAACAATATTTCCATCTAAGATCACATTATTTCTGTTTTCATAAATGTTTATTTTTTAATTATTACATTATATTTGTAATTCTTAATTTTATTTTCATATATCTGATTAAGGACTTAAATGTATTGTTCTCTTAAATAAATATCTACTTCATCGGGATCTTTTTATTAAGAAAAATGAGCTTTTCTCCCATTGTAATGACAAGATTCCTCTCCCATACACTATTTATTTGAATACTTTTAAATTATCTTTGCCGATTATTTAAGTTTCTTTTTATCATTTGATATAATGACTTTATATTAGCTACATTGTTTCATTTTGTAAGTTCCCCATCTTTATTCATCTTCAAAATTGCTTTCACTGTTCATTAATGTTTACCTTTTACAAACATTTTTAAGAACTAATTTGCCAATTCCAAAGAAACATAAAACTGCAAGGATTTTATGAAAGGATTATGTTAAGCGTAAAATTTCACTTGTGAAAGTCTGATATTTTTAAAACGAAAAGTTAAAGCATTAAAGTGCATTAAACCAAAACTGAACGTTTCTTTGCCAAATGCTTTCATGGGCATTCTTTACTTTCACGGCAACATTTCATAAGATAGTTTCTATTCTTAGGAAGCAAACAGGCTGTGAGAAGTCGGTGACTTTCTCAAGGTTGAAGAACTTTTTACCAGGAAAATTGGTCCTTTTAAGTATATGTGTTGAACGTCTTCTTTCTTCCACTTCCTTCTCTACCTTGACAGTAAGCAAGTGTTTGAAGTTCATTTCAAAAAAAAAAAAAGTTGTGTGTGTGAAAAAAACACGATTTTATAGTAAAGATGTATTTCTGTAAAAACAAAACAAAAGAAAAGAAAGCACAGGGATTTGTGACCTAAATATTTATGATATTCTCTTTCTGTCCTCCTTTCATTTTTCAGGGTTGAGGATTGAACCTACAATCTCATGAATACTACCTAAGTGTTATAACCCTAACATCTATCCCCGACCTTTGTTTATTTTTATAGATACGTGATTCCAGTTCTTTTTTTTTTTTTAGGTAGCAATCAATCTTCATTCTTCAGAATTCCTAGGTCAAACGTGTATTTTACAAGGCCACCATGATGGCTAGTTTTATGTCTACTTGACACAAGCTAGAGGCACTAGAGAAGCTGAAGCTTTAATTGAGACAGTGTCTTTCTCAATAAGGCCGAGCTAAATGCAGGCCTGTAGGGCATTTTCTTAATTAGTGATTGATAGCAGAGGGTTCAGCCCTTTGTAGGTGCTGTGCAGTCCTGTGTGCTCTAAGAAAACAGACTGAGCAAGAGTCACAGGAACAAAGCAGTGAACAACAACCCTCCATGACCTCTACATCAGCTCCTGCCTCAGGGCTCCTGTCTTGTTTGAGTTCCTGTTCTGGCTTCCTTCAGAAATAAATTACACGTGGAAGTACAATCCAGATTAACTCTTTCTTCCTCTAATTGCTGCTGGTCATTGTGTTTCATTGAAGCAATAGTAACCACACCTTTCAAGGTGACTCCAGATTAATTTGCATCTATGTGGTCACTATTTCTTAAATGAACAAGCCTTGCTTTAAGACATAAATGCCTGTATCCTTATGAGTTTACTAGAAAGCATTGATGCCTGAATATCCTAAATGATTCACATTTTCTTGCCTTCTACATTACTAATAAAATATTTACATATTTTACTTTACATATTTAATACATAACACTCTATATTAATAGTAGGCCCATTAAAACAAATGGAAGTTAACAGAAGAAATATGAGTGTAAAATGGTTTCATGTTAAGTAACTACAACGTCTCTGGGTGTTAAAACTGTGCTTGACCATTGAAGTTATTTGAAAATATGTAAGACCATTAAAGTCACAGGATCCAAAATTGATTAAGCAATAAGAAGCTTTAGCCTCATTAATATTTCAAAACCTCACAAATGAATAAAAAATTATTTAATCACCAGACCAAAATGAGTATATTCTTCATCTTAAAATGTGTTTATGAATGATTCTGTATCTAGATAATGGAAGTCCTGGTTCTATAAATATCCTAAGGGAATGGTGAATGGTTGCTGTCTATAAAAACTGTAGAGAAAGTTCAATACTGGGAATAACCAAGATTTGATTTACAAGTAAGAGATATACAGGTTATCAAAGCCTCCCAAGGAAGTTATGTACATTCAATAAGTAATGTTATTATCCTGCAAGTGAGTTGTTACATGGTTGGAAAACAACAAAAAGTCTAGGTAGCAATCAATGTTCTCTAGAAAAAATATTAACAATAATGTGGTTACACCAGACAAGCTATCAGTTATTGTATCTATACACCAGTAATAGTGAATGTTTGCTATTTTATTTTTATTAATTTTATGATGGCAATTTTTCATATTTTAATATTGGTTGAGATAGATTATTTTAAGACAGATATGTTATAATCATAACATGCATGATGGTATCTACCTGATAACTGCCTGTGCTTTGCAAACATAATCATTGTTCCTTGTTTTAGAAATTCAGACCATTAGTTTCACAAAAGCTTGTTTATTATTTGTAAACATATATTGTGTCAAGTAGGGAGGGAGATTCCCCAGAGTTTACAAGCACTTGCTACTCAAGCCTGCTTACTGTGTTCATCGCCTGAATTCATGTGAAAATTCAAATGTGGCAAAGCACGTCTGTGTCTAGAAATCCTGTAATAGGATGAGAGGCCAGTATAGGAGAAAGGCTGGCAGACCAGGGACCAGTGAGCCTAGCATATGAAGACAGTGACAGAATCAATCATTAAGACAGATATTGATTGATAAAGAGTGGCTAAGAGAACCAACTCTAGGAAGTTCCCCCAGTCTCCACATGCACACTAGAGTCCTCATGTACCTTATGTACCCTCAAGCACACACTTGCACAAACAATTTTTTAAAATAATGGCCTTGAACTTAATGTGCAAAAGGTCATGAAACAAGGTAGCATTTATATTCAATATGAAAATTAAATATAAACACCATTATATTGAATGAGGTCTTTAGAATCTCTGTACCTAAGAAAAAGACAATTAATACAGTTATCCTAAGTTTTCAGCATTATTTCTGAGCTATATGATAAAGGATTGTTACCATAAATGGTTTCCTGTGGATAAGGGCAGGAATTTTGTGGGATTTCCTAAATTGTGTATATCATACATGGAGTTCTTAATCAGCAATGAAAAGAAACAAACTATGAACACAAAAATAATTTGCATGAATTAATGTTCAGTTTTGTTGAACAGACAATGCAAATCCCCCAGATAGTATATGTAGTATGATTACTTTTATAAGCTGTTATTTTGACAAATAGATTGGATTGTTATCTAGAGGTTAAAGGGAGTAGAGATAAAGCAAAAATCAAAAGAAACATTCTTATTAAATATTTCTTTGTAGTGGAGATGCTGTGTCTCCACCATCCTATGGTGAACTATCACTGGCTGGGATATTGGACTATAATTTGGCAGTATGTTTTCATTTAAACATGGGTAAAGGGCATATGGTATTATGTCACTATGTAAGTCAAAATTTATAATCATATAAAAAGAAATTACAGGCACACATACACAAGCATGACTACAAAAAATACAGATGGCATGTGTGATTGAAAAGTTTCATCAGACAATAACTTCACTAAAATCATGAACTTCAGAGGTGGGTGGTGGTGTATAAACACACAGAATTTTCCTATGGCCTCCTGAAACTGGAAGAAAAGTTCTGATATGTGACTGAAAGAGGTGAGTTGTGATGAATTTTTGCTGCTCCTTCCAGTCAGCTCCCAAATAACAACACAGAGACTTTTTATTAATTGTGAAAGCCAAGCCTTAGCTTATGCTTATCTTACTAGCTCTTTTAAATTAAATTAATTTATATTAATTTATGTATTATCGTGTGGCTTTTTGCCTTATCTTATCTTGTATCTCTTGCTTTGTCTCCATCTGCCCGGCAGCTCTGCTTTTTCCCAGAGTCCTCTCTGTGCCTAGAATTCTTGCCTATACCTCTTGCCTAGCTATTAGACATTCAGCTTTTTACTAACCCAGTCATAAGGTGTCATAAGACACATCTTCACAGTGTGCAAGATTATTCTACAACAGAGAATGGTATGGAATGCCAAGAAAAAGATACAGTAAACCACAAAAAGACAGTGAATGAATAGATAAAAACCCAGAAATACTATTAGATTTACAAAGAAAGTAACAAAACAAAATGGTAAGAATGAGGAGAATTCTCTTCTCTTCTTCTGAGTCATAAGTAAAAGAGAAAATGTGAAACTATGGTGAGGGGGGAAGAAACTATTAAAAGCAGCAAGAGTAAAAATCACCTACTTAGAAACTCAAACATAACAAAATACACCAAAATCTTTCAGTAAAAATGTGGAATGCATGGAGTGTTGTACTTTATGACCCCAAAAGTAAAAGCCTGCCAATAATATTAATATATTCAGAATCTTCTAATATAAACACCATGCAAGGTAAGCACAAAGTTGTTCATGAACATTTGACAATTATACACAGAAAAGAAAGAAACACAATCACAACTCAAGAGTATGAAAAAATTAATCTCATAGGGAAAATTGACTAATAATTGAAACATTGAAATAATCAAATACTTTCAACTAAACATTCAGTAAAACATGGAGGCAAATGAGGAACAAAATTTGACAAAACTATCTGAAACAACCAGCAATACAGTCAAGAAAATTATAGGACTCATCAATGTCTCTCATTAATAACTTTACCTGTTAATAGTCTCCACTCTCCATCAAGAAGATAGAACAAACAAATATTTGCAAATCTAATTTCAAAACTCAAACATTATTGGACATAAGAGACATATGATAAATCCAAATAAAATAATAGTGGTTGACTTATCAATATATCAATGAATAGATTATCTAGCGAACAAAATAAAATGAACAAATAAACCAAACAATTAACTTAAGGTATGACATACATCAAATGGATTTAACAAATATCTATAGAATATTCCAACCAACAATTATTCAACAATCTAGCAGTCCGTGGTAATTTCTTCAAAGTGGAAAACTTTAGGGACCATCATCAACTTTTAAAAAAAATCCAAAAATCAAAGTAATATGCTCTTTATTATTAGAGTCTAATAAAATAAGACTAAAAGTTAATAAAAATAGAGAACTATATAATAGACATATGGGGTGAACAATACAGTATTGATGTATGATCCAAGAAAATGTTGAAGGAAACCCAGTCTGAAATTGTACAGTATGTGTGGGGTCATTAACCTGTACAAACTGGCGATGACCCTGAGAAGATGTGCAGGCTCTGTTTTGTTTTGTTTTGTTTTGTTTTGTTTTGTTTTGTTTTTGAGACAGGGTATCTTTGTAGCTTTGGGGCCTGTCCTGGGACTAGCTCTTTTAGACCAGGCTGGCCTCAAACTCACAGAGATCCGCCTGCCTCTGCCTCCCAAGTGCTTGGATTAAAGGTGTGCACCACCGCCTGGCTCAAGTGTACAGGCATTTTTTTTAAAGCAGCGAGGGAATTTTCAGCAACAGTTAGGTCATCTCAAATATGATTGGTTAAAGAAACAGCAGTTACAATAGTATACTTTTAGCTGGTTGAAATTTTATCTTTGGACATACTTGGGTAAATTTCATCAGGATTTGTAGAAATGTCCTTGAGACATTGTAGAGCTGATTCAGGCCTTGTCCATGCTCTCTGGGTGTAATTTGTTGACAAATAGCTTTTTGTTGGGAGAGACACCTGCTTTCCCCTCTCAGAGAACTGAAACCTAAATTCAAGTGGGAAAGCTTGAATCCTTCATTTAATGTGCAAACTGTTCAATGTAGGAATATAGGAGAATTAAAACTTTCCTAGAAACAAATTAATATGAAAATACAACTTAACAGAATGTTAAAGACACAGACAAGGCAGTCATTAGCAAGAGCTCTATAGCTATGAAGAAATCAAAATAATCTGAAGTTAACTAAAAATGTCCCTATAAACAAAATAAAACTGTAATATTAGGTCAATATAATAAACAAGAACTATTAAGGAATAAATTAATGAAATAAGGTCTAAAACAATAGTACTGAAATCAATAAAATAGAATTAGCTATTTGAAAAAGATAAGCAAACTTAGCAAACCCTTAGCCAAACTCAACAACAGAGAGAAAAAACACAAACTATTAAAATTAGAGATGAAAAGGGGAACTCAACAGTAGATACTAAGGATTTTTAAGGGGTTGTCATGTCATCATTTAGAATTTATTCATTAATCAAATACAACATTCTAAACAAATGGATAAAATTCCAGATGTAAATTCACTTCCAAAATTAAATAAAAATATAAATAATTTAGTTTAGCAATTTAAACAGACTTAATTATTTTAAAACAACAATAAAATGTCTCTCAACTGAAGAAGAACAGACAAGATGGACTCACTACCAAACTCATTTTCGTTAGCTACTCTTTTTCTCAGTGCTAAAGCTGGACAGGTATTAAGAGATAGATTTATAATAATTCTTTTTTCCTGTAGCTTTGTTATTGCTTTATAAATAATACCATTCAAGGTTTCCACCTCCTCCTCTCCTCCCATTTCCCTCCCTCTCCCTCCACTCCCCCGCCCCCTCCTCCCTCCTGGATGGAGGCTTTACAAATCCAAGAAGTAATCAGATATTCTAAGTCTCAAGACTCTTGAAGTTTGCAAGGTTCATAGTGTTTTTCCCAAGAGCTGAGGTGAGACACTGGCCAGCTAAACTGCCTACAAGCTGTTCAAGGAGACCCAGTGATGCATCTTTTGTTATAGTCACCATGTTTGGGTTGACTTTGGAAGTAATGAGAGTCTCTGAGTCACCCATACCTCTCTAAGTAACCCTTTACTACTATTCCTATGAGTACCAATGATAAACTCACTGATTTACTAAATCAGATACGGATGAAATGGGGTTTTAGTGGCTGTCTCTGTGGAGTAAATGGATGCTTATTCATGTCTCACAAGGGAAATTCCACGTTTCCCAATATCTAGAACTATTCTATGACAGGAAAAATAATACATGAGGCTATCTCAAATTATCACTGTAATTCCAAGAAAGATCCTGGATTTATGTTTTTCCAGTGTCAAGCCATAATTAATCACTGATCAGTGTAGATCAGCCTCTCGTCTTTCTCACTGTTTTCCAGTAACGACTTAGACTCCATAATAGGTGTTCTCAATGAGAGTTCTTACTCTTAGGAATCTGTTATAAGGCTACAAAGTATAATTTAAATCTGAAAAAAGAAACATTTTCCTTTATTAAGAATACAGCATAAATTTAGATGTAATAAAACACTTTCCTAATGAAACCCATGGGAACAAATAGGTTTGTCATGTAGAATCTCATTCTAAATAAGTAATTTCCTACAAATCAAGTTTTATTCCTACAGAGCAAATACTCAGTTACTCGTCCTTCTTTTTTTATTTTTTAATTTATTTATTTATTAAAGATTTCTGTCTCTTCCCCGCCACCGCCTCCCATTTCCCTCCCCCTCCCCCAATTAAGTCCCCCCTCCTCAGCCCGAAAAGCAATCAGGGTTCCCTGTCTTGTGGGAAGTCCAAGGAACCCCCACCTCCATCCAGGTCTAATAAGTTGAGCATCCAAACTGCCTAGGCTCCCACAAAGCCAGTGCGTGCAGTAGGATCAGAAACCCATTGCCATTGTTCTTGAGTTCTCAGTAGTCCTCATTGTCCGCTATGAAAGGAGACAGAGACAGAGACCCACATTGGAGCACCGGACATAAATCTCAAGGTCCAAATTAGGAGCAGAAGGAGAGAGAGCACGAGCAAGGAACTCATCCTTCTTTATAGAAATTGTCTAGTGTCAGGAATGGAATTAGTATATGGACAGAAACAGTGTATATAGGACAGGAGCTTCCTGAAGGCCAATGATTGACAAGAATTTTGCTAAACTCAGATTGAAGATATTAAATCCTACTGTTTATTGTCATTTGAATTTAAGGGATGCTGGGAATCACCACACTCACAAAAAACCTCTCTCTACAGGCCTGTCAAAATACCCATAATTTCAACATTAGACATTTTCTCTGTTAAATGAGCTAAAGCCACAAGTGAAGAGAGGCCTAGGGAGAGGAAACATCATGAAAACATTATCAGCTTATAGATGTCTCATGTGTCTGGACAATGAAAAAGGAAGGCATTGCTGTCCTGCAGTGTGAACTTCGACTTCTCAATCTTGTTTCTTAAGCCAATTTAGGATACACTGCTTTCAAATATTTACTAAATATATAAGAACATGTATTTGTTGTCACATTATACCGAAGAATATGAAGTAAAACAAACAGAACATATATTATTCCTACTTTATTACAGTGTGGAAAGGGAATCCATAGGACACAGCAATCAGAGACATTAAAAGACAGACTAATAATGATACACCTAAGGATATTATGAAAAACTAGAAATCTAAGTTAGCAGGTGGAAGGAGATAAAGATTAAGCCAGGAATTCGTAAAATAAAAAATAAATGAATAATACAAAAAAATCAGTTAAACAAAAGGTTGTTTCTTTGAAAGAACAAACAAGTTTGACAAGCTCTTAGTCAAACTAACCTAAAAGAAGAGAAAACACACAACTTAGTAAAATTGGATATAAAAAAGAGACAGTCCGACAGATACCAGTGAAATTCAGATGATTGTTACAACCCCCTTTGTAATCTATATTCCAATGAATTAAATAGATTAAATGAATAAATTTTAAGATATGTATAGCCTACCAAATTAAATCAAGAGAATCTAAGCTATTTTACACATGTGTAATAAGCAATGCAGCTGAAGCAGTAATCAAGTCTGTCTCAACTGAAAAATAAAAAAGGGCAGGATGCACTCATTGATAAATTTTACCAGACCCTTTGAGATGAGGAGTGGTGATGTTCAAATTGATTAAGGAAGTAGACAAAGAAGTAACAGTACCAAGTCCATTTTACAAAGTCAATATCATACTAATACCAAATCTGAATTAGGACACAGCAGAAACTATGCCTGATTAACACGGGCATACTCACTCCAGAGATGCAAAGATGATTCAACAGAAAACATTAATAAATATAACACATAAATACTCAATTATAGAAATCACATGATCACCTCAAAAGATGCAGAGAAGTGTTTGATAAAGTTTAATATTCATTCATTACAAAAGTGATCATAGAAAAAATTAACTTAATGAAGGCTGCATACGAATCTATAGCCAACAATATACTAAGAGAGAAACACTCAATTCCTTTCTACTAAATGTGAGAATAGCACAGCTTCTCTATTCTCTCTTCTCATTCAATATATTTCTCAAAGTCTTGGTTAATGAAACAGGGTAAGATAAAGACATAAAAAACATAGATAGGAAAGGGAAAATTCAAATTATCCACATTTGCAGATAATATGGTGTTATATTTAAAAGCCCAATGAGTACATGACAAGTCTCTTAGAACTGATATTTTTAACAAGTAGGAGGACACAAAATCAGCATAACAATCAATTTTTATGTAAAATAAGGCATATACAGAAGAAATCAGAAAAATCCCAATTTAAAATTTTAAGAATACTTAAGATTTCAGGGCTGAATGCTTAGTATAGAACAAATTGTATTTATACATTTGGGTATATATATATATATATATATATATATGTGTGTGTGTGTGTGTGTGTATACACATATATGTATACATATGTACATACACATACACATGCACTATATATTTACAAGATGCCAGATACATGAATTTGACAGAGCAAGGAGAGAGCACTTGGAAGAAGATGGAAAGAGTTAAGGATAAGTAGAAGAGATATACTTATAATAAATTAAATTTAAGACTCATTACTCAAGATGAAACCTAACTAGAGAAGTGGAAGACTTTTATAATGAAAACTTTAAACCCTGAAATAAATATTAGAAGGTAAAACAATAATTTTCATCAGTAGAGTTAATACTGTGAAAATGGCTATAATGCTCAAAGCAAAATACAGACTCAATGCAATCTCTATCAAAATTTCAATACCACTTTCCATAGAAAGAGAGAAAAAAATCACAGCAACCATGTGTAAGTATAAAGGACCCCAAGTAGCCATAGCAATGCTAAGCAAAAAGAACAGAGTTATAGGTGTCACAATACTTGACCGAGTAAGAGTTCAGACCTAGCAGTACAAAAAACATGGTACTGGTACAAAATCAGACATATAGACAAGTCAAATAGAGTAGAAGAAGCAGAAACAAAGCCAAACAACTACAGTGGCCTAATTTTGACAAAGACACAAAAATAAACATTAGGAAAATGGCAGCCTTTCGAAATACAATGGTGGGAAAACTGAATATCCACATACAGAAAAGTGGAACCAGATCCTTGTCTATCATCCTGTACAAAACCCAATTCAAAATGCATCAAAGATGTTAATGCAAGATCCACAACTCATTAAGACTTAAAGGAAATCTTGCTACAACATTTTAAGATATTGGTATAAGCAAGAGCCTTCTGAATGGAAATTCAGTAGATCAGAAAATAATACCAGGAACTACATAACAAGATCTCATGAAATTTAAAAGCTTCTGTATAGCGAAGAAAAGAACAAATTTCCTAATAAAATACCCAATAGAATAATAGAAAATGTTTGTTATCTATATAGCCGACAGAGGATTAGTATCTAGAATAAAGAACTCAGAAAACTGAAAAGACCAAAAACGTTTTATCAACCCTAACACATATCTCAAATGGTAAAGTAAAATGGCAAATAAACACAAAATGGTCTAATATCTTTAGCCATCAAGGAAATGCAAATGAAAAATATATTGCCATTTCATCTCATACTAGACAAAATGACTATGCCCTAGAAACAACTAACAAAACCAGGAAAAACAGGCAGAGCAGTGGAGAAAGGGGTACCTTCATGTACTGCTGATGGGGATGTGAACTGGTGTAGACATTGTCGAAATCAGTACAGAAGTTCCTCAAAAATCTAAAAATAAACTATTGCATAATGCAACCTCTTTGGCATATATCTAGAGCAATCTAGACCAACACACTATAAAAATTATCTCTTTGTTTATGGCAATACTATTTGCAGCTTATGAAACTGGTTTGTGAATCTTGACACAGATTACTCAATAAAAAGCAAGAGATGACTATGAATAAAGTTTTATTCATAGTGAAAAATTAAATTATGCTGTTTGAAAAAAATGGTTGCAACTATAGTGAGCCAGATGCAGGAAGGCAAATGCCATATTTTGTCTCAGAAGTATATTATATATTTCTTATAGATTCATAAATTGGTTTGTGTGTATTTATATAAAATATAAATAGAAGCAAGACTGACAATGGGGGGTGGCAACAGGAGTTATAGAGAACAGAAAACCAAAACTCTGGAGTAGGAATGCATAGGGTCAAAGAACAGAATAAAATGTTTTCAAGGAACTCAATACACTCTGTGCAATGAATGCAAATCAATGCAATTTTTAAAAAGCAGTCTGGTCTAGAAACACTAATTTAGTCTAAAAATGAGTGCGCAAAGTTACCAAAACCATTTACGTGAGAGACAGGTCTAATTCAGCATCCACACAGCATTTAGGGATATTCTAAAGGGTTGGCATTATTTCTTCAGTTTATGCCCATAGAGAGTCATGTTTTTTAATTATTCATAACGTAAAGCTCTTGAGTCACATAAAAGCAGCAAACATATACGGTAATTAATGAACAGCCCAAAGCCACTGTCTTGGTCTCCAGAGCTCTGTCTCTCAGGAATGAGACAGACAGAATTTAGCACGTAAAGAGACATGTCCAAGAAAGCAGTTGGCAGACCCAGGCTCAAATCCCAGATGCGTGTGCTCACCACTCTGTTTCTTTCTCATAATCTTGCTCTCAGCACGTCACTTATCCATCGAGCACATGCAATAGAAATCACCTTTGCCTCCTCTCTGCCTGTGCTGATGTGACCATCATATGCAGATTTATAGAGACATCTCTGCAGAAAATACAGAAATGTAGCCTACTGTTGAATGAAGGGAAGTGGGTTCCAGTCTGCAATGGACCATTCTATGCCTGACATACATCTGTGTAGCATCCCCTCTCTACCTCATTTGAAGCTCTGACCTTTAGAAATTCTTTTTCCTGAGTTTACATTGGATAAAATCAGAATAAACTCATATAGCTTTCAAAGGGGGTTAAACACTCTTCAGGATTCTTAGTGTCAACCCCTTGGTTCTTTCCTCCTGTTCAGTGAAGGGAACCTCTTCCAATGCACACTTCGCTTGGCGGTGATTGGGGGTGGGAGGATATAGTGTCTGAAATAAAATCCACTGATCCAACCATGCAATATTCATTTCATAGGCAACATAAAGAAAAATAAAATATTTCCTGAAATATTTTTGTTTGTATAATATCTGGCCGAGTTTCCAGAACTGTTCAACTCCCTTCATTAGAAAAATATTACACATTTTCCACAGTTGAACGTATCATCTTGTCTAATCTCACTGATCGGGATTTGCTTTTCTGAAGTTTAAGACACAGGTTTTTTTTAGGAATGTATTTTGAATATACTGCAGATAAGGTAATAAAAATGGAATGAATGCGTCTTGATGAGGATACTATTAAATCCGCATAAGTAAAGCCTTCTAAGAAGATAATTCTCCCCTTACTTAATCACCCATTTTCTGGATCTTGCTGTGACCCACAAATACTAAAGAGCCATGATATTTCAGTGATTCTGGCTTGTAGGTTGTTTGGTTACCTATGACCTTAATTAATCTGCATAGAAATGATTAGGATGAGTTTAAAAAACTATAAGGAAGTCAGAGGAATCATCAGAACCGGTAGACTTTATGGCCTCAAGTGAGTCTAACAAGCAAAACCTGATTATAACCACCACATAAAACCTAACAGAGACACACAGAGGAGAAAACACTGGAAGTACCTGCTGCTGGGAAATGGGTTCCTGCTGTGACAAGAAAATTAGTCACACTTGGAGCAGGGTTATTCCAAGAGAAAGCCATAAGGAGGCTTGGAAGATTCTGTGGCAGAAATGGCCAGTTAGAGAGACATCCTCTGGATCCCAGTATCTATCCTTAGTACATACAGTGGCAATACTTAGGACATTATCTTTTCTCGTTAGTGATTTTCACTTTTGTGGTATTTTTGTTTCCTTTATGCTTCAGGAGTAGTTTTTTTATCTCGCTTTTTCCATCAAGAGGACATAATGAGTATTGTCTACATATTAACTTAAATAAGTTAAGGAGATTTCAATGATGGAGAGAATCAAGGATCTGAGGGTGTCAGAAGAACCAAGGTATGTATTGGAAAATACAGTGTGAACATTTGAGTGTCGTTTACTGGTGGGAAATTGACAAGTCTATGTTCCGAATGAGCTTTAATTAGTCTTCATTGCAGGTTTAAGTACTTAGCAAAAGCTCTCCAAGTGTTCCAGGCTATGCCCTTCACTAAAGAGAACAAACTTCAATTGAAAACTATCTATCTAGGTAGCAAACTATGACCTAGTTTAGTATATAGTCAACCCCAGCCTATCTAAAGTGTGTTCTTGTAGAAATAGCTGGCCACAGCAGCATTGCTTCAGCCAATCATAAATGGCCAACTCTTCATGCTACTTGCAGTGTTAGGCAAATTTCTCACCCTAACATGGGGGCTGTAAGCACCTTGCCCAACAAGCTGCTTTAGGAATCTCACTTCATTCTTGTTGTTGTCTATAAACATTGTCTGAGCATGTTGTTGGGCTGAATTCACTAAATCCTGGTTCTCAGTGCTATCCTGTTCATTCACTATTCTTGCTCAGCAGTAAATTTCATTCATCTAAAGTTTTTTTTTTTTTTTTGCCAAAACCTTAAGACAAATTTTAAGAATAATATAACCCTCAAACATTTTAAGATGTCACCCAAATTTAGCAAATTTAATTGTGGTCACCACTATTACAGAAAACAGTTAGGCAGTTGGTGAATAAATTCACTTTTAGACATATTATAACAAAGAAAGCGTATTTAACATATTGAAAGGGGCAGCGTAGTAATAATAGTGCTAGCTGCAATGTAGAGCTAGAGGCTATGGGGTAGGGTTAGGGGTAGCCTCCGGCTGGGAAATGTTCTTCTGATGAGCATGAGTTTCTATGTGCACTTTACATAGCATGTATTCTTCAGTGGATGGTGATAGTACTAGTTGGTGTTCAGACACAAGAGGATTACGTGAGCTGCTGTGCATGGTGTTTCTGGTTATACAGTCTTGTTGATGTATGTAAGGGCCATGCTGATAAGAATAGTCCTGGTTGATCTCTGACTGTGGGGCTACATGGCACCCATACTCTATGTCTTACAATTTGACCAGAGGCTATATTTCTCTTCTAGGGGATTTTGGAACCAAACTAATGGGAATTCCTGGATAGGAGCCTGCTCTTTTTTTCTATTTTTTTGATGAACTTCCTTCCATGCAAATTATATATTTTTCTTATATTATGACATTGACACTTTTAAGTCTTAGTTATGCAACTTTTTACATGTATTCTATTTAATATAAAGACTGTATTCACAATATAAACCTTAATTTATTTAAGATACGTAAGAGTAAAATATTACATCTTTTCATTATATATACCTGATCACTATAATTCTAATATAATTTTATGTGGATTAACATATTTTGTATTTGATCGATTTATTAATCACCTTGCTCTCTTCCAAATTCATGACCTCTTTTGTCAATAATTATTGTTACATGCATAAGTATACAAGAACTACAAGCAATTAAGGAACGTTGAGAGTAGAAGAAATACATCTTCCCCTAGAAAAAGCGTACCAATATGTTATCTAATACCAAATACCATTTGTTTCTGAAACAATTACCACAGTGTGTTTTATGTTTTTTACAGAGACTGTGCAGCGTTTCCTGCAGGCGTTCTGTAGTCCTGGTTCCCTGCATGCATGTGCTGCGTCCGTTGCTTATTTGCATCGAGTCAGCCATCACTTTGTGTCTTCTCTGTGGTCTTTGTGCATTCTTGACAGCTGCTTCAATAGCACTCTGCCACTGGATTGGCTGTGACAAGATGATGTGACATGTTCAGATTCTGATGACACAGCAAACTGCAAATTACCCATTGGCAAAATGCAGTCTATTGCTGGTGAATGGTCTCTGGAATTCTGTAATAGGCAATCTGGGCTCTGCAGTATTCCAGCATAGCAGATGCTGTTGTGTATAATAGTTCCATTTCTTAGTAGTCAGAGGGGCAATCGGCCATAGCAGGTATTTGTGACTACCCACTATAAATGAATGCATCCTGCCCTCACTTCCAGTACAGCTCGTGAGCTCAATACAATGGTGCTACTGCTCTTGTGCAGGTCTTAAGCAATTAACCACAGCTGCTGTGAATGCATGCAGAGAGTGCTGTGCCATACCCAGAGGACAGGGCTTTACAGCACTCACCTCCTTCTCCATCCCTTGCACTCTCTCTGTCCCTTTTTTCAGTGTGTTTCCTGAGCCTTGGAAATTAGGGACTTGATATACATGTCCCATCTAAGAGAGTCTACTCACAGACACTTATTCTCAGTATTTTTTAACAGTTATATGTGCCTAAATTAACATATACCCATAACTATATGACAAAAGATGAAATAGTCATAAATCTATGGATACAATCATAAATATTTACAAGGCTGTTGACAAGATAATTATTTAGAAAACCAATAAGAGTTTTCCCTCAGATCCCATGGCCTCCAAAAATCATGAGCTTTTAATTTAATTATGGTAGGTAACCAAGAGAGAAAGCAATGGTTTTTAGGGCTTGGGTGGCTCTGCTTCCTCCCTCACTGGCAGGGAGCTAACCCATGCCTAGCACTGATATTTTTATTTAATAACCTCTGTCTTCCATAAATAGCATTTTCACGGATACAAATCACCTCTGTTCAACATCCCTTTAGTTGTTATATTTTAAATTAACATATTAGTGGATTTCTAGATGGTTTCATCATGCATCCTTAGTTCTGACTAACACACTCAGTATTCCTTGATTCCCCAAGCCCTTCCCCTCCTCAAACTCAAACTTTTAGCTCACAGAAACCTTCCCTCCTGCCCTTACAGATCTTGTGTTCTACTGCCCCCTCTTACTATATATTTTTACTCTGACTGCAGGATCATGGTTCCTGTGTACCTTCTTCACGCACACTCTTTTTGTTTAGCCCTTCCCCACTGCATTTTCCCATCCCCATTCTTCCTCCACTTGCTTGAACCTTTTGTACTGTACCTATCTCGACTTTGATTTAACCTGAGTTCTACAACTCTGCCTCCCTAAATCTGTTCCATCCCCAATGACCTGTTTCTAGATCCCAGCTACAAGATACACTCCACGTTAAACACATAACCCAAAAAATTAGAAGTTAGGATTTATATGTGAAAAATAATTTATAAAGCAGTGTATACATGCTGTTTTTTTCTAGTTTCATCATCCATTTGCATGCAAATTTGATTGTTTTTTTGCTTTTATGGATGGATAATTTTCCATTGCATGTATGTACCATATTTTCAGTATCCACTCATCAGTTGAAGGTGTTCTTTTACAGGACTCATATGGGATGTGAAAAATCTGTTCTTGTACTCCAGTGTGACAGCTTCTAGGCTTTAGAGGAAAACATTTATGGTTGTTTTAAATAAAAATGAATAGATCTTATTATGTGTTTGAAATATGTGTTATAAGTGTCTTGAACATAAGGTAGGTAACTATTTAAAAAGAATAAAATGTAAAACAAAATTGCTTTTACATAAGAAGACTTTTCTGTCCTATTTATACTAAAATATTGTGGCAAGTAGATAATATTTAATTGCTTGATTTACTTAAAAATGCTTTTTATTTTATTTCATGTCTGTGTGAACACATGAAAGCATGAACTTGTATGTGAATATGGAGAAAAAAGTCATTGACAATTTTTTGAAAGTTGGCTCTCTCATTGCTGTCTTGTTTTGCCAGGCTGAGGACTGTAGGTTAACTGGCCACTGAACTTTTCACTGATCCTTGTTCCCTTCTTCCACTCTTACCATGGGTGTCGTGGGATTACAGATATGCACCAGGTTTTTTTTTTTACATGAGTTCCAGGGATTGAGCACAATCAGGTAAACCTTGAGTTAAATGTGATCTCCAATGCATCTTTCTTCTGTCCAGAAACACCCTTACCAGTGTCTTTCCAACTATAGCCTCCATTATAATTAATTGTTAAGAATAAAACACTATCCTGAGTGAGGTAAGCCAGACCCAAAAAGAGGAACATGGGATGTACTCACTCATATTTGATTTCTAGCCATAAACAAAGGACATTGAGCCTATAATTAGTGGTCCTAGAGAAGCTAAATAAGGAGAACCCAAAGAAAAACATATAGGCATCCTCCTGAATATTAACCTTCATCAGGTGATGAAAGGAGACAGAGACAGAGACCCACATTGGAGCACCGGACTGAAATCTCAAGGTCCAAATCAGGAGCAGAAAGAGAGAGAGCACGAGCAAGGAACTCAGGACCGCAAGGGGTGCACCCACACAATGAGACAATGGGGATGTTCTATTGGTAACTCACCAAGGCCAGCTGGCCTGGGTCTGAAAAAGCCTAGGATAAAACCGGACTCTGAACATAGCAGACAATGAGGACTACTGAGAACTCAAGAACAATGGGTTTCTGATCTTACTGCACGTACTGGCTTTGGGGGAGCCTAGGCAGTTTGGATGCTCAACTTACTAGACCTGGATGGAGGTGGGGGTTCCTTGGACTTCCCACAGGTCAGGGAACCCTGATTGCTCTTCGGGCTGAGGAGGGAGGGGGACTTGTTTGGGGGAGGGGAGGGAAATGGGAGGCGGTGGCGGGGAAGAGACAGAAATCTTAAATAAATAAATAAATAAATAAGAATAAGATCAGTAGACTCTGAAAAGGATAAGATTCAAAAAGCTAGCATATTTTTAGGTTAACATTAGATATTTTTAAATGTTCAGATCCAGGTTGATTCTCTGACTTTAACGTTGGCCTTTATACAAAGTTATGTTGAACGCTGTACTCTTGGTGTGTGCAAACAGCCTGGGTAACAGTCTATCTTAATAGGTCAAATAAACAGAATGGTTGAAATTGAAGAAGTTTGTAGAGAACTAAAATAAATTCTTAAAAATTCTATTTTAAAGCACATAGAGTGATTTATCCATGTTGAGAAGTCCTGCTACCAAAATATTAAGCATCCCAGAAATGCAAATTTCAGCTTAGACATGGCAGCTGTTGATCATGCTTCACAAAATAATGTTGTAAAGGCAACTTATTGTTCTTACTTGTTTGTGATGTGTGAATACTAAATTGTGCATGTGTGTTTTGGGACACTAACCAATAGATTTGTTGAATAAGGAATATAGAGAGGAACTGGGTTATAAATAGTGAATATGTCACTATTATAATACATAAAACATAACATAACAACTCCACATAAAGTGAATACATCCAGAAGAGGGAGTGCCTCACATTTTTCCTTTGGAAAATATCCAATCCTTCCTCCAAAGATAAGCAAGTCTTTTGATTTTGCCTTCTTTGCTTTTATTTAAATATTCTATTTAGCTTAATTTTCTATTAGTATTAATATCTGTTTTTTTTTTCTTTTCTTTTTTTGTATTTTCAAGTCAGGGTATCTCTGTGTAGCTTTAAAGCTTGTTCTGGAACTAGTTCTGTAGACCAGGCTGGCCTTAAACTCACAGAGACCTGCCTGCCTCTGCCTCCAAAATGCTGAGATTAAAGGCATGTGCCACCACTGCCCAGCTATTATTATGTTTTTGAGACAGGATTTTTCTGTGTGGCACTGGCTGGCTATCCTAGAACTCATTCAGTAGACCAAACTCGCCTCAAACTCACTGCTCCTGAGTGCTAGGATTAAAGGTGTGTGCCACCACCACCAGGTGTTATACTTATTTTATTACTGACTTTATTTTTGGTTATATTTGTGTGCACTCAAGTGTGACTCTTAACTTGAGATAATATGGAACATTTAGGAGAAACCCCTCAGAGCATGTCTGTGAGGGAGTTCCTAAGCATGAGGACCACCATTCCACAGTCTAAACTCCTAGACCTTGTAAAAAGATGGAAGTGAGACAAGTGCCGGTGTTCCTCTCTGTTTCGTGACTGAAGATGCAGTGTGAACAGCTCCTTCCTGGATTGACTACCGTGACTTCTCCACCATAATGGACTGAAGCCTGGAATAGTGTGTCAAAATAAACCTGTCCACTCCTACATCCCTGCTATGAGGTATCTTGTCAAAGAAGTAAGAAAAGCAACTAAGTCATGAAGTTACTGATTAAATAACTCAATGAAAGCAATGTAAAGTAGGTCTGTCCCAACTACTTCTTAGACATTGATCAATGTTGCTGAATACACATTAGATACTTTTTTTCTCAATCAATTCTCTGGGTATCTGGGAGGGACTGAAAACCAAAGCATCAAGAAAAGAATTTAAGAAGTCTGCTGTTTGATGTTTTTCAAACAATGAGCATAGTTAAAAGACTATAGTTGCTTTGGGGGAAATCTTGTTTGAGAGAAAACTTAGAGATAATGAAAGTTAATATAATTTATTCTCAAGTAGATTATAGGACAAATTTTAATTATTAAACTGATTTAATAATATCTATTTTTATCAGAATTTTATACTGTTTTAGAATCAGAGAAATTTCTGTCTTTGGAAAAGCACAAAAAATGTAAAGTTGAATTAACAGGAGGAACAATAGTAAATATAAAATGTAGGAAATATTTGCTTAAATTATATTTAATTATAAGGACAGCAAAACCAATTAAAATCACCATTTCAAAGACTAGAATAATTTATTCTTAAAAATATGTTGGCTGTGTTGTCACACATAAGATTGTGTCTTCCACGCTCATAGGGTACAGTTGGATAACAACTTAGCTGAAACAAAATGAAAGCAAATAGCTAACAAAACAGCAGAATGGAGTCTTTTAGTCAGAAAGCCAGGTCCCACTTGGGCATTTGATATTTGGGAGTGTGGTGTAACATCAAACCCCACCCTCTCTGCCATTAAAACATAGCTGGAAAGCACAGGGAATGGTTTAAAATGTGCTGGAGGATACCAGACGAAGACGGTGAAAGGAAGAAGTTATAGTCATGATTCATCAAATTACAGCATCTAAAATTCCACCTGAGAGAATTTTATATTCCATCAGTGGAAATCCGCTTTATTTTTATTTTTTTGGCTTTATTTGGCTGTATATCCTGTTGTTGAACTGTACTCAAAATTGTAAGGCATATAAAATTACAAATTTAGAAAAATTTCTATGTAAAATGAATTTTCTAATCAATTAATTATGCGACTTTGAACAAGAAAAATTGACTTTGAACCACAGCTTTGACAATTCTAAAGGAATAATACTAGTATTCATATTTTAGAATTTGTGGGTCAATGAAATTATATATACATATTGTATATAAATATAACATATAAATCATCTATGGCAATACTAATAGGTGAACATAAACATTTAAGTATATAAAATATGTTTATTAATATTTTTCTAATGAACTAAAGCTGTGCCTAGATTTGAATACAATATGCAGCTGAACTAAATGTTTTTATTCATTTTCATGACCAATGAAAATAGAACTTTAACTGTATTTTATATTCTGTTTGTATAACTGATATTTGCAAGCAAATTTAATCCTTAAAATTTCAATTCAATTTCATGAGTTCAGTCTTGTTCAGGTCTTGTTCTGGTATCCACAGTCACAATGAACTCAAAAGCATGAAAGTGATGCCATGCCCAAAAGACACTCTCTTTTAAATCTTTTTCTTTATTTTTGTTTTATGTAAATCGATGCTTTGCCAGTATCTCTGTCTAAGTACCATGTCTTTTGCAATGCCCACGGAAGCCAAAATAGTTCATAACATTCCTTGAGAGGAATTAACGGTTGTGAGCTGTCCTGGAAACACAGCTAAGGAATTCTAGAGGAGCAATCCGTGCTCTGAACTTAACTCTGAGCTATTTCTCAGCCCCGGGAACCGTCTTCAGAGGTATACTCTCCCATTTTCTGGGTCTTATGTTTTTCATGCCCTCTTTTCATTATGTTCCCTGAGTCTTGGAAGGGACGACATAGATGTCCCATTTAAAACTAAGTCTCCCATTGTCTAATTTTTAATATCTGTTTCTTAATAGACAAAAGCTGTTTACTTAATAATCAGGACTGCTTTTCTTGGCTGACAGAGAAATTGAAGAGACAGAACTTTAAAGATTACTTTGTGACTTGTTTATCACAAGCAGGACTCTCTTTATATTGGCACTGCTCCTTCTAAAAATATTTTTAAAGCTTTGGTATGAAATTAGTTCATTGTATCACTAATTTTTTTAGACATTTGATATAAGTGTGAGTAATTATTTTACTTTGAAAATGGCAATCATCTTATAAATTCCACTGTACATCCCACAATGTAACTTTGAGAAGGATGGATAAAGTTGTTACTGAATAGCTTGTTTTCAGTGACTTTCATGTGTTCCTTTTATAACACATGTTTATGTATTTGTTGATAACTGTGTTCATATACCCACTATATTTTATCCATTTTAGTAAGTAATGAGGCAATGTGTGGAAAAGGAAAATTGCCTTTTCTCTGGATTTGTGAGTATAGTAGGGGGTTATGGGCAAGAAAACAATAAAAAAGGCAATAAATTTGATTGTAAATCAAATTCATGATGGTATGTGGGTGTTTTACAAGGGGAAGGAAAAAACTTAAAGTAAAAAGTCAAAGGCTAGAAGAAACCATCAGTGAAGAGGAAGACTCCTTATTTGAAAGGAAATAATCTAAAATAATAGAAGTAAAGAAAATATGGACTATCTCAGAACAAGGAGGCTAGGCATCAAAGCTTCTTAGGGAGTACACAGTGTGTCAGATGGTGAGAGGATCTGAACAGGAAGATGAGGCTCTAGCCAGTTCTCCAGCTCTTCCACCTATAGCTGCTTTAATTAATCTTTCCTGTTCCATATTTTAAGTCCTAGAATGTAACTGGCACATTTCCATGTTTTAAGTAATTTGGTAATTCCAGGTGCTTTAAAATTTTTATGAATTATTAACCATTACATAAGATTGGACTCATGGAAATTTTCTCATTCCTGGCCATCGCTGTGTTATTATACGGACAAACTGTTAATTTATATCTTCTGTCTCCCTCTATCTCTCTGTCTGTCTGTCTATCTGTCTTTTTCAACCTTCTTTTCTCTTCCCTCTTCCTCTGGCTCTCTTTCATTTATTATATTGAGCACCAAAGATCTCAGACAAAGTCACAATCTCCTGTACTTAAGAATGTAGCTGCAAATTTAAAGAAGTAACTAAGGTAAAATGAGACTTTTAACAAAGATTCTAATCAAACACAATTGGTATCACTATAGAAAATGATGATTAGAACACAGACATTGCACATGCCTAGAGGAAGGCCACGGTAGGGCACTTAAGTAAAATTTTTTTACATAAGTCATCCAGTAAATGGAATTTTGTTTTGTTTGGCATATCTAGCTAAAACTATAGTATATTTGTGTATCTATATGCATACAAAATATATATAAAATTTATAAACATAAAGTATATGAGTATAAAAGGTTTAAATATTTAAGTGTACATGTTTAAAATATATTCTGTCCCTAACACTTTCCTTGGTCAGTTCCCTTTAGCATTATGATTCTTAAAGGAGAATTTCACTATAAAGAATACAGGTAGGCGCTCGTAGTATAGCATAACTTTATCAGAAATATCTATTTATACTTTGTTTACTTTAATATATTAAAAGTTTTAAGTTTTTGAATATTTCTCCAGACATCAAAAATATTTCTTCATCATATTTTTACTCTAAAAGACTGATTTAAAAAACCCAACCACACACTGAATCACTTACGACTTTTGCAAACATATGTGATTCCTAATGCTCAAAATTCCTAAATATATTCATTGTGACTATCCTGGGATTCTCTCTTTCTACAATGTATTCTAAATTTACCTCTGGGAAAAGTTGTGAGTCCTTTACTCTTCTGCGTTTCAGGTACTGCATTTCTGAGCACATCCCTAACAGTTCTAGAGGACACAGCCAGCACAAATGAAATACAGCACGGGCTATGACTGTTCCAATTGCTTTTACCTTGTGGCCACTTCCCTTTGACAATATGCACTAACTTCAACTGATTCACAAGACATTCTTAATACTCTATTGTTAAAAAGTGGTTGCAACTTTCAAGCAATGTACATGTTGATTTCCAGGTATAACAACTGGTTAATACCTAATTCTGCTGTGTAAGGCTTTAAAAATCAGCTTTCAAGTGACTTCTAAAATTGATTTCTCAGAATGACAGGGGAATTCCTATTGTTGCCACAGAAAATAAAATCTCTACTTGTACTATTAAAGTTCGTGTTTCATAAATTAACTCTCCAGCAGATAGACTGTTCTGGCTAATCTATACAAACACAACAGAATCTGAGTTAGGTACTGTTTATGCTTAAAAATTATCTAAAATAAAAATCCTAAATTCAGTGTGTCTTTATGGTTACAGAATTGTTAGTTAGGCTCTTTGAAGTCTCTGCTTAGTATCACTTATACTCTTTTCAAATTTCCATTAATTTTATGTGGAGTGTAATGTTTCATGAGATGTCTTAGATTGTACTGAGTTTGTTCATTTAGCACACATGATATCACTAACCTGTAAGTACTGTCAATGATCAAACCATTCTGATGCACATCATTCTCAGATATAGTCCTTAGAAAACTCAAATTAATATCTCCAATAGGTCAGCTGAGGCATAGATTCAACGTAACCTTGTCTCAATATTACAAACAAGTTAAAATCTAATAACCCTAGCAAAAGAAATGAAATAATTGCAAACTTTCCACAACCTGGGCATCAGTCCTGTACAGTGCTGTCTAGTTTTCCCATTTCATTGACTTGTGAAGAACATTCTGTGGCTTTACTCTGAATCACATGACTCACTTTGGCCTTGTCTTTTCATATCTACGTAAGTAGGTGACTTCTCTAATCTGTAGTTGATCTATTCCAACCTATAAATTCTCTACTTTCAATATCTGTTGAAATATCCAACAAGAAAGAAAGAAAAAATTAATGGTGATTTACACTGATAAAAATTATTCTAGTTTCATTATAAAATATATAGGATTGCTACTTTAGGGTCATACATTGTGTGTAAAATATATGTACATAATTATAAATGGATTTCTTGACTTGCTTTATCTCTCTTAAATTGGAGAGTCATGCAAGGACCATGGGAAACATAGATATTTGATGATATTGCTGACCTAACATGATATTCTTTTGTGGTAAATATTTTTATAGATTAAATATGCTCTCTAAAAGTTCAAACATGCTTATAGTACATTCTTGATGTGGGAAGTCCTTCTGTATATGTGTTGCTTTGATTGGTAAATGAATAAAGAAGCTGCTTGGGCCTATGATAGGGTAGACTAGAGCTAGGCAGGAACACTAAACTGAATGCTGGAAGAAAGTAGGTGGAGTCAGGGAGACACTAGGTAGCTGCCACCCAAGGAAACAGACACCTGGAAACTTTACCAGTAAATCACAGGCCTTGTAGTAAGTTACAAAATAATAAAAATAGATTAATTTAAAATGTAAGAGTTAACTAAAAATATACACAGGTTAATAGGCCAAGCAGTGATTTAATTGATACAGTTTCTATGTGACTGTTTTGGGTCTGGGCAGCAGGGAACGCACAAACAGTCTCCCCACCAACACATTCCGTTTTCTTTGGCCCACACCCTCCTTAACTCACCCCCTATCATTCCCTTCCTCCATACAGGTTCTTTCCCCCACATTTATGACTTTTTGTCTCATTTTATAATCCATCAATATTAACCAGGATATTCTGTGTGGCTCCATATTTAAGGCTATCCATTGGCACTCTAGGGGTTCCCCCATGTAGTACACAAACTAAAGGCAATGACTATTCTTCCTTGGAATCCACCTGTTGCCAATAGTTCAACAGTGAGCTCTTCTCTGATCCATGAGAGTAAACATTTTTAATAAATGAAAGTAGCATACACTAAAAGAACAAATATTGTAGCAAATATAAAAAGAAGTAACAGTTCATTGCTGTCATCATCAAGTATTCTGAACTGTGCATAATAGTGTGTGTGTGTGTGTGTGTTTCTTTCTATACAGCTAGCCTATGTGAGTTTTTCTTTTATACAGATTTCCAGTGAGATGGATTTGCTTATTTCCACATTGCTTAAGAAGCTTGAGTGATGCCTCAGTCTCAGAACTGTCACTGGTCTGTGGGAAGTTTCAGATCCATTTTGACATGGGACCACCATCATGTGTACTGTATGTCACTGTCTGCAATGTCCTTATAGAGTTCAAGGTTGTTTCCACTTCTACCATTTAGGACTGTGACTTGCTTCTTATTCTTATTCTTCTCCATTTTTTTCATGTATCCCCCTTGATCTCTCTTCATTAAATTCACAAGAAGTAAAACATAGATTTCTTTTTAGCAGGTTAATCACTATTATTTTTGAAGATGTCACCTCTCACCTAAATATGTGTTATCATCTCTGCTATAATGATGCTAATGCATACTATTATCTCGCTGTTTCTGGCAGATTATAAATTATCAGCTCCACCCTTGAATAGGGTAGATTATAAAATTTCAAAAAGTTTAGGGTTGAAGTAGTAATAGCTTCCTGGCACTGTTATGAGTTCCAGGATGAGACAGTTGCATAAAAAGCATCCTCTCATTGAGTAAGCTTTTAGGTCAGACTCCTTTACCAGAATTGTCAATGTGAGAATATCTTTGCTATAGTTATCAGCTTGAATTCCAGTTCTCTCATCACCATCTAACATTTCTCTGGCATGATTTAGATGGATTTTGACAGTATTCCAATATCAGAGCATATTCTGTCAGTCTAAAACATATTCAGCAGCTATAATCACAAACATCTAAATTTATCCAATTTCATTACTTGGATGTGATTTTTTTTCTTTTCCCACATGCCAAACTAACCCATTTTTCCTGCCTAGTGGCACAAACAGATCCAAAAGTGTCCAACCTGAAAATGTTGAGATAGATTTAATATTTTCAACTCATTATTCATGTGACTATACATTAAAGTATTCAAAATGATATAGAAAACATTCTTAAAATATTGGAAATATATATAATAACCATTTCAATCACACTCTAACACAAGGAAAGGAATGATGCAGAGAACATAGAAGTCTTATTGTGAATTGTTCTAATGTGATTCAATGATTGCAGGTACACTACCTTTTTTCAATAGTCAATATTAGTTTGATGGAGTCAAAGTTATCTAAATCCTTCAGTACATGGATATTGATCATGTGTCAGGTAGTAGTCATACCTATCAGTTATTCATGAACTCAAAAAAAACACCTCTTTATATATCAATTAGTACAAGTAATATATGTAGATTATTGAAATAACAAAATCCTCCCTAAATTGCAAGTAATAGTATTCATATTTTAGGCAATAATTATATGGGTTTTCTTATTAGACCAAATATCAAGTAAATGCTGTTTGGGGGAGTTGGAGATAAGTTCTTTCAATGTAGCTTTGACTGTCCTAAAATTTACTATGCAGACCAAGTTGGTCTCAAACTCACAGAGATCCGCCTACCTCTACCTCTGTGCTGGTATTAAAGGCATCCACCGCCATGCCTGACAAATCAATGTCTTTTTAACCTTAAAAACCTCAAGTTCACATTGTTTATCATGAAACTTTGACAATATATTAAACAGCATCAGGATGTTGTTAGGATATGTGGGATTTTAAACTTCCCAACTCTTAAAATGGTGCTGAAGTGAGGGTGATGGGGCAAATATGAAGTGTGAGTAGTTGGAGAAGAAAAAACAACCAATGAGGGAAAAGTCCTTCATAAATCCCACCAAACGAACTTGTAATCAATGCAGAATAGAATATGTGGAAATGCAACATAATTAAATTCATGGTCTTGCCTCTTGAATTACTTCAAGGAATTTCATTTTTCCATGATCATCCTGAGTCACCCAGCCCTCCACTGCATATCTGTTGTTTGATTTTTTTCTTTATTAGTTTAGATAAATATACAAATGCATACTATCTAAATACAACCTGCTGTGCCCATTTAGTGTTTCTTGTTTGTATATGATTTCAGAGCTGACCACTTGATAATGGATAACCGGGTTTTTGTGTCTAGGAAAGACTAGTTCTCCCTCTAAGCAGTCGTGAGTTGACTGTAGTTTGTGGTCTAGGGATGATGCCATGTGAGATTTCCCCCTCCCTTCCACTTCAGCATATATATTAGTACTGTCACTGTTTAGGCAGTCATATTGTTGCAGCTTCTCTGTCAACTGGCACCAACTCATGTTGATATAGCGTGTAGGAATGTTCTCTGCAGTCATTAGCTTCCAAGATTGTAAAATGTCTAATAAACTTAGCAGATATAATGCCAAGTACATACACTGTAGCCAGCTAGTGGTGTCTTCTTGTGTCTTAAAAGGAAATTTTGCTTTCATTTTGAAAGAAGGCTTTGGAATCCCTTTGTAACCCTATAGAAAGGCACTTAGGCTGCTGGTCCCATGAATCTAAACTTCCTGTCTTAACTGTGGCACATACAACAGAACTTCATTCGAAGCAAACCTAACTGCTAGTGACAATAAAAAGTCATGGCTTATTCCATCAAATATGAGCAGTTCTAATTTACAAAGTTTATGGAATTGTCTCTGTGACTAGGAAATAGGTAACATCAGAAGGTGCTAATGGTGATTTAGATGCCAGAACAAAAGGAAACTGGACTCCATATCTATTCAAATGCTCGCTCCACACTTGGAGTACAGGTATGTACATCTTTGAAATTAATCTCTATGGCTGTAATACTTTCAATGCTGTTAATAAAGTCATGTGTTTACTAATTGGATTCACTGCAGTCTTTTTAAATGGCTCTTATTAGATTTTCGCTTAGGAAATTAGTGAAATGGGATCAAAAGTAATTTGAAAGAAAGCTGTGAAAATCTGACCTGACATACTGCAGTAGGGGGAAACATTTAAAAGTTGATTACATGAGTTAAATGCAGAATGTTGAGAATCTACTTATTATTTGGGAAATAAAATACAAAACTTTATTGTAGTAACACTCATTTGTAGTAATGATTCCTTGAATTTATAGAAATAATTGATTGTGATTTTCTTTAATTTTTAGTGCTACTTAGTGATAACTGAGGATGTTTTATTTCTAGTCTGGTAGACTTACACTATATCCCATACAGATGTGAACTGTCCCAGGTAAAATTCATCTGGATTTGATAAAAGTGTGATATGTAATGTTTTCAATTAAAAAAAGAATTGGCTATGCGGATGTTAATTTAAGAGTGCCATGCTGCGTGATGAGCTAACATTTATTTTTTTTCCTCTGAAAGGGCTTAAGAGGGATTACAACCATTGTCATTCCAGCTAGTAATGACAGTGTACCAGTGATAACCATGATGCTAGGACAGATGGCTTATAACAATCAAAGCAATAACTGTGGGGGCTTGGGAGTTTGAAGAGAAGGTGCAGCAAAGGAAATGTGTGCTGTCGCTCTAGAAGCAGGGCAGCATGACAGACTCGTGCTCAGCAATGAATAAGGTCAGTATGAGCTCCCAACTCATCGCAAGCATGATTTGTATTTTGGAAAGATCGTGTCCTGTTATAGATTTATCTTAAAATTCAAAGAAAAAGCAAACCAGGTCATCAAAGACTTATAAACAATATTTATGTTTATTTAGACGAGAAAGAGAGTAACAGAAATGGATAATCAAGATATACAACAGTCGCATAAGAACAAAGAGGAGAAGGTTGATATAGGCTTATTTGGGGCCTGGGGATACTGATCAGTTGGCAAGATGTAAGCCATGCAAACATGAGAACCTGACTATGAATCACCAGGTCAGGTAAAACCAGTCACAGTAACACATCACAATCCCAGCATAGAGAGAGGAGGATTTCTGGAAGGTTATGGGTCAGCTAGGCTGGCATGCACGATGGAAAATAACAAAGAAATTCTGTCTCTAAGAAGGTGGCTGGTAATGAGCAACACCTGGGATTGTCATATGACCTTCACAATGTGCTGTGACCCTCTTACATTCTCTCTCCCTCTCTCTCTCTCTCTCTCTCTCTCTCTCTCTCTCTCTCTCTCTCTCTCTTTCTCCTATACAGAAGGGGCATGTCAACTAAAGCTATTCAAAAATTACATGAGGTATATCAGTAAACCAAATTTTGATGAGGAAAACCATTATTTAACATCAAATTATTTACATATGAATTGACGATGAATAAAATAATTAAAAGGTAACAGCACGTATCTATGGATAGCTTCCCAGAACATTTATGTGTAAGTCCCACTGAGTATGTGCTCGGATGAAAATAAAACCTCAATCCAGGTCGAACAGAACCCTATAGGATCTGACAAAGTTTATTTTCTATGTAAATACACCCCATTGAACAGAAAATGTTGGCTAGCTCCAATAAGGGCATGTGCCGCCTGCTGCGGTGGGTATTTTCTCCAAAGGATGAAAGTTTCTAATCCTTTTCCAAGAAGTGGATAAGTGGCTTTTGCTAATTTGAATCTTAAAATATGTAGCAGAATTGCTAGGACGGAAAATGATAAAGTTGGTTTCTAAGAAATTCACTTTTTCCCGTGTTAATTTTGTAACCCTGTTTTCTTGCCCTTTCTAAAATACAAAAGAAAAGCTTGTATATTAGGGAGTAATTTGAAGCTTATTTAAAAAAAAATACTTGTGAGTGTTTGTCAAAAGGACTTTCATTTCTTCTGCTTAAACTTAAAGTCTCTTCATGAGACATTTTTTGCCATTTAAATAATTGGAAATGAGTTAGAAAGACATATAATTTGAAGACTCCAAGCAACAACCTTTTCTCTCGTTCTTTTTATATTTCCCTTTTATATCTCACAAGGCAGAACTCCTGAGCCCTAAACACGCATAAGCATCCTCCAGCATGGGAGCGATCCTATATATTCATGGTGTTTAGATAAATTATGCCTCTGAGAGACAAAATCACACCGCAGCTTGTGCACGGATTGCCGGGTCGGTGAGCTGGCCACCCCTGCACCTCCTGTCATGATGGCATTTCCCCTTTACTGTTGTTATCAACACTGAAATCTCAATATCTAAAAAAATAAAATAAAATGACTCAGGAAATTTCTCAGTATTTTAAGTTCTGAAACCTTTTGACTCGGAGATTATGCAACATTGTCTTGATTGCTTTAATTTTGTAAGGGAGTCAGAATAGTTGCCGGGTAGCCTGATGCTGTATGTGAGATGGAGAGAAAGTACATGATCCAACCACTATGGCCATGGTAGTCATAGCAAGAATCAGACAGACCCAACACATTAACCTAAGACAAGTCATAGACTCTATTATCTGGGTATAGTTCTTCACATTTTGCTCTTTTGTGCTTTTCCTTTGGGGTCTTTAAAGGTTATTCTGGGGTTTGTGGACCATAACTTAGATCACTGTTTAACAAGAAGCCTTGTTAACAAGCCAGATAACTTTTGAAAATTCTCCTAGATTCATCACCATCTGTTATTAATAAGCATGTTTTATTTGTGGCCAACAGTACTTTATGACTCTAACCATATATCTTGGCATTCTCAACACAAGAAGTACTATATTCACCAATTTTAATTGTGTTTATCTTCCACTTTAGTACATTTTTACCATTATATGAAAATAACACCCTTTAGTGTTTATTTATTTTTAATTATTTTGAAAAACTCATTTTCATGAGTGTTAAAAGGAGAACTTTAAGGTTTTTTTCATCTTATAGCACTTGGATAAATTGTATATACAAAGCAATACATGTTCTAAGGCTGACTCATGAATCTGCCTACTTTGAATTCCATACTAAATTCAGTCCTGGCTTCCTGACTTAGTATGATCTTGACATAATCTTTAAGTAATTTTATTATAAGGCTTCAACTAGATATTTTTAAGATATAAAGTCTAGGTAGGGAGATGACGTGGTGATTAAGAGCACTGGTTGCTTGTCCAGAAGACAGGAGTTCTAATTCCAGCACACACATGCACACGTGCATGAGCACGCACACACACACACACACACACACACACACACACACACACACACACACACTGCAGTGGCTCACAGCCATCTCTAACTTGAGTTCTATAGTTTCAATACCCTCTGTTGCATTTGCGGGCACTACTCAGATAAGCAGGCAAAGCACCCATACATATAAAATAAAAATAAACGAACCTTTCTAAGAGACATGGTAGCATTAAAGGGGAAAAGCTCACAAGATTTCTTCACTAGACAAAAGTCAGACTGTGTAAATGTGGGTAGGACCAAAACAACTGCCTGGAATGACAACACCATTCCTACCCCTCTTTAAAACTGAGAGATGAGGCTTGACAAAGAACTACAAGCAACTAAAGGATATTGGGAGCAGGAGAAATAGCCTTGCCCAGGGAAGAGCATACCAATTGGCTATCCAGTATCAAGTGGTCATCCCTGAAAATCTTTTAATTATGGTCACGGCAGAAAAATACCATAATAAATACAAAGGAAACGTTGAAAATAAAATCACAGAAGACAATGTCCCAAACCTATTAAAGAGGATGCTGAACTGGGTAGGAACAACTCACTGAAATCTTACAAAAGGAACCAGAACTGAAACTTTCCATCTCGTGTTCTAGATTTTTGCTGTTGTTGTTGTTTGTTTTGTTTTGGTTTTGTTTTTTGAGAAAGAGTTTCTCTTTATAACAGCCCTGGCTGTCCTGGAACTAGCTTTGTAGATCTGATGTTGAATTCATAGAGTTCCACCTGCCTCTGCCTCCCAAATGCTGGGATTAAAATTATGCACCACCACCTGGCTGGCACTTTTTAAAAAGAAATAAATATAGGTAACTGGAAGCTGTAGGAGTAAGAATCAAGTCACTTACAAAAGAGGGCAATAAAAAGAAAAAGCTGAAGAGATGGTTCAGTGATTAAGAGCACTGTTATTTTAAAGAACCCTGCCTGGTTCATCTTTTGGTACTTGCATGGTGACTCAAAATTGTCTGCATTCAGTTCCAGGGAATCCAATGTCCTTTCCTGGTCTCAAAGGGTGGCTAGACATGTGTGTTGTATCTAGAGATCCATGCAGGCATAGCACTCATACACATAGAATAAAAATAAATAAACATTTTAAAAGGAACAAAAACTGATTATGTGACAGAAACATTTAAGGCCATAAGGACCTGAAAAATGTATTCCAAGTTCTGAAGGACTACAACTGCCAACTCAGAATATTAAATTCAACAAAACTGTCTATTAAAGCTGAAGGAGAAATTTTTTAAAAAAATACCCTGATTTTAAAAAAAGTGAAATAAGTTCATCACAAGGCCAGTTCTACAGAGGATACTAAAAGAAAGACTCCACATAAAAAAAGAAGAATGAAAACACCCACAAGGCCAAAGAACTAAATGAGGATTATCAGAGAAGTTAATAAAAATAAAGTCCAAAAATAAATCACAGAATTGTCAATATGACACAATTGATAAATTTTGATAATAACTCTAAATATTAATGATCTGAGTCTCTAATTTTAAAAAAAGACTTTAGATTTGATGGGAAAACAAGATCTTCTTTTTGCTGCCTCCAAGAAACATAACTTATCATCACAGATGGAAACAGCCTTAGGGTAATAAGATAAGAAAAGGTATTCCAGGCAAATACAACAAAGAAATAAGCAGGTATTGCTACTTTAGTATCTGACAAAATAGACTTCAAAGCAAAGTCAGGCAAAAGAGATGAAGAAGGTCACTTCACGTTCGTTAAAGATATTACAATTCTAAACATTTATGCACCAAACATAGGTGGGGGCATGCAATTTCATAAAGAAAACATAATTGGACAAAGCCACTGACTAATTGAACATGGTGATAATGAGTACCTTCAAGGCCCTATTCTCACCAATAGACAGTAGTCCAGAAAAGGAAATAGAGAAACATTGGCATTCAAAGGCATTACAAGTCAAATAGACCAACAGAAATCTAAAGATTACTCTCTTCAAACATGAACTATCGGAATCCCATGGAACTAAAAATTAACTACATGTTAGGATATAGAATAAATGAAGAAAATAAAGGTAGGAGTAATTAATGCAAATATATTTTACTAAAGTATGATAGGGGACAATAATTTTAATAAACAACCTTACCAGAATAATCAGCAAGTACATTTGTTACCGATCAATAAATATAAAATTCTAAATCAATGCATCTTTAAGAAATGCAAACTCAACTATAAGAAAACAGCTTTACAAGATAACATGTTTCCTGTGAGATCTCACAGATAATTTAAATTTAGATTTTAAATAAAACTTATGAGAAATATTTGATCAAAAAAACTTTAATGTGCAACTTTTTTCACTTAAGGATTTTCTTTAGCACTGAAGGAAATATATTCCAGTTTAAAAATAAGTCTATTTTAAAGTCAGTCACCATTTATATTTTTTGTTATTGTCATTTCTTCTTCTAAGACATGTCTACTTGCTATCAGTAGTCACATGCTTCATCTGTAGTCATTAATTCTATGACTCTTTGGAAGATTTTCTTAAAAGTTCTTGAAAAATAGTTCATGACTAGGTCTTTATATCATATGTAAAGTATGATTCCAAACTGTGATCCTGAGTGACTAAAACTATTTTTTAAAACTCAAAACACTCAAAATGTCCCTGAATTTCTGTTCATGAATGCAGAGCTGAAACAGTTGAACAGTGACAGCCAAAGCTTCTTCTCTGTTGAAGCACTACTTCATGGACTATCAGTGGCACCCAAAAAGAAGAAAATGAACAACTATAAGTTTTGTAGCATCGTCAATTGTTATATATTTAACACACTAAAGGATGGGGCAAAGATATGACACTCCTTAAGTGTTGTGTCATTTATGAGTGTGACAACTGTATTTTTGAAGTCAATGTGAAATTAAGATCAAATATAAGGTTTCTGAAAACAATTAAAGTTCACAAACAATATTATTTTACAAATAATTTACAATATAAAATTTATTTCTTCTACAGAATAATAGAATGAAGATATTTTCTTCCAGAATGCAAAACATTGTTTCAAATTTCTCTTATAAATTAATTTGCTCAGTACTAATAATTTTGGCATTTTCAGAAAAAAATCTCAAAATAATTTAAGAATAAGAATCAAATTGGTAAACTTTTGAAAATATTAAGAAATTCTGAGATGGATAGCAAAACAGCATTAATTAGAAAAAATGTTGGTAGGAATATTCTCATCAACAATGATACAGAGACGTCAAGTGAGCGCTTGATGAGATATCTAACACTGTACATTATTAGGGAATTGAAACTTAAGTAGGGTGCCACCACATACTTACTGAACTCACTAAAATATAAACTACTGACAATGTCAAATGGTGGCAAAGATGAGCAGAAATGATTGATGGGAATCCAAAATGCTACAGCCATTTCTGAGGAGATTCTAGTGGAAACAATCTGGTATATTTTTAAAAGGTTAAACATGTTCTTACCATGTGATCCAGCAAACACACTCTTTGAAATTTTTCCAAATGAGCTGAAAATCTGTGTCCTTTAACATACAAAACTGTGTCTAAATGTTCTTATCCGTTTTATTCATAATTGCCCAAATGGAAGAAACCAAGATGCTCTTTACCAGAAGAACAAACAAACGCTGGTACATCTAAACAATGGAATACTATTCAGAGATGAAAATAAATGTGCTCTAATGTTATAACAATGCTTGGCAGAAATGTAAGTGCATACTGTTAAGTGAAGAGAAGAAAAGTATCTAGAAAAGCTATTCATTTAAGACTTCAAAGCATGACACCCTTGAAGAGGCAAATTTATGTAGACAGTAATTATAATACACGCAGGAATATGGTTAGTATTAATATGATGAAGATAGGAGGAATCCATGGAGGTAAAGCTATTTTTTATTATATCTTAATTTTGAATGTGCAACGTTATGCATCAAGCAAAACATTCAGATGTGTGAAAAGGAATTCACTCTAATGTAAACTGGCTTATTAAGACAAAGCCATGACTTTAGAATAGATACTTTTACTGTACAGAAAAAATATTCAATAAGATGTATAGAATTTTGCTCTTGACAAGTGTTTAGGTAGTTTCCTTAATCTACCTGTTCAATGTTTATATTTATGAATTAATTAGCACAAAGTGACTTTTTAAAGTAAAAATTAAATCTAGTGTCCCAATATGTAGAAACAAATAAGATTCATATAAAATTGGGCATAAAAAGTAAATTTAAATATATATCTACATTACGTAGTTTTTAATTTTCTTAAATGTTATTGTCAAATAGTAAAAGTATCTACAAGGCAGGGAACCCTCTTCTTAGATGTAGATTATCCGAGTTGCAGTCTAGCCTAGTTACTTATCCTTTGATCTAAAGATTGTATGTCCACTGTTAATATAAACTGTTTATCAGGAATATAATCTAAAACATTATTTTCACCCTCTCATTTCTTTAATAATATTCAAAGGCCAAATGTTTTAAATTTGAGTGAAGTTTGGTTTATCTGCTCTGAAACTAACCTCTGTTATTCATTTAAGATTAGTGTATACGATGATGTAATGTATTGTACTCATTTAGTTTGAGGCAGTTAATGATTTGTCCCAGTCTCATATTGGACGAGGCCAAGAACCTTATTCGCCAATGCCAAAAATATAGCTAGTTAGAAAAAAACTTCCCCTTATGGGATTTAGCGTCTGCTCCACAATATCTATGAAAATTCAACCTTGAAGAACACTCTGGTTTCTGTAAGTGCATGAGATATTTTGAACTTGATTCAATGATGAGTTCACCAGTTTTTCTAAGATTATTTTAATTGCTTGGAGTTTCACATTTTGCATATGTGCACACACACCAAGAGACAGAGAAAAAGAAAGATCATGGGGGTTTTGATAAAAATTACAAGGGATTTGTAACTGAATTGGGATGAACTCAGCCCTTGGAAAAATGAATCTTTCATACATGAACTCATACCCTCTTTACCAATAAGGTTAATTTTATTTAGTTTTGCAGTCAGTATTTGGTAGTTATCTGTTTATATGTCCCATACTACATAATTGCTTATTCCTGCCTTACTTTGAACTTTTATTATTGATTATAGCAGATTGTTCAAGTTCATTTTGATTACCCATTTGCTAGTTCTCCCTTTTTTTCTAGTTAAAGATACTTTGTGCTATCCTTTAAATAATAAGCTTTATTTCATTGATTTTTCTTGGCTATTTCCCATTTTTTCTCTTTAGGTTATTTCTTTAGTTAGTTTCTTATTTTTCTGACTTTATGACATGCAATATTAAATATGTTTTGGCATTATTTTCTGATATAATTTACATATATTCATTTTATTTAAAGCAATATAAATTGAATCTGATATTGTCTCATATGCTCAATTTTGGCAATATGAAATGGCAATTTTTTTATTTTCTTTGATAATATCTTTTTAAATCTATAATATTCTCATCTTGCTTCCCCTGTGTCTAGGTGATGACTGCAGACTGGGCATTTCCTCTTCCCAGAATTCTCCTGTTCTGCTTGACCCACCTATACTTCTTGACAGGCTACTGGCCAATCCGTGTTTTATTAAAATACAATTAAAAAACTTTCACAGGGTTCAAGACGATTGTCCCACAGCACTAATATATCTTAGAAACTCTTTTATCACAAAATACTCTTTGACTTAATAAAAGTCATTTCCTAAAGCTTATTTTTCTGGTTTTTACATAAGTTCTCCATTTATATTACGGTATACTTAGTATGTATAATATATACATATATGTATAATATATATATTTCATGTAGGTCTAATCTGTATTTTGATTTAGGGTTTAGACTATTTATACTACATAATCACATTTTTTCTCTTCATTGTTTCTTTCTTATTTCTTTTTCTTTTCTTTCTTCCTCCTTTTCTGAATCACGGTATTATGAAGCACAAGCAGGCCTCAGGTTAGCTAGGTTGTTGAGGATGCCTTTAGACTCTTCTTCATTTATCTTCATTCACCACCACAAGTGCAGAAACTGCAGACATGCAATGCCATAACTAGCAATATAAAATTTGGGGCCAGGTATTTAGTTTTACTGTTGTTTTAAATGTGGTAAAAATTGAAGCCAGAGCTTTGTATGTGTTTGCTAAGCACTCTGTCACTGAGCCATACTCTGAGCTTTTTAGCCACGTTTTCATTTGCCACTTTAACTTTTAGATTTTTAAATATTTACATCATTTTGGCTCTTCTGATTCTCTCTGACTGGTTCTTTCAGTGATATGTAAATATTTTATGCATCATCTCAATTATTCTTTTTATTTTTTATTAAGTATAATGAATTTTTTCCTAGTGCTTATACCAGAGATTACAATAATATATGAGAACTCTGTCTGTTAGAAACACACTGTAGGGTTGCTATTGTTAGTGAAATCTGATGTTTTCAAAAGTTAAGAAATGACAATTCTGTATTTGTAAGATGTCTTATTAGTCTAACGCTGATTTTTATAATATTCATTTCTTCTATGGATTCTAGTTACAATTGAGTATCATGTCATCTAGTCTAACGGATTTTCAAAATTAATGCTACAAGCTGTGCCTGCTATTAATATACAAATATAATGTACAAATATAGCCCTTATATTCCTGGAATGTCTTTACTACATTTCACAATAGAAGGAGATTTTTATGGTTGCGAATTCTTTAAAAGTTTATACTTTTTATGGTTTTGAATTTTAAATATGACATCCTGTGCCTTCCATATTTCATAGATTCTATTGTAAATAGAGTATTTATTGTGTTTCTTTTTTTGTTTACAATGAGTCCTTTTTCTCTGGCTACACTAAAATTTTTCATTTTGCAGAGAGCAAGGAGAAATATGTAGAAGGATTTGGAGGGAGGAAAAAAGGGAGAAATGATGCTATTATAGCAATCTCAAAAAGAAAAATATTTCATTTTACATCTATCTTTCAACAGATAGATTGTAACATACCAAGTTTTTAATTTATTAGTTTCAGATTTGTTATTAGAAGTTTCCAAAAATTTTGTAAAATCTTTGGCTTTTTTTATTTCCGTGAATATGGTGCTTTAAATCATTAACCTTTTAATTTAATATTAGCATAACTTTTCACTTCGAAATTATTTAGTACTTTCTTACAGTGTCTTTGTTAAATTAATATTATTTATGTATATATTTTAAGTGTGATATTGTTTATTTTATGTGTATGAGTGTCCTATTTGCATATATGCCTGCATACCAGAAGAGGGCATCAAATCCCTTGATAGGTGATTTTGAGCCACCATGTGGTTCCTGGGAGTTGAGCTTAGTACCTCTGGAAGAACAGCCAGTGCTCTTAAAAACCAAGTCATCCCTGTAGCTGCCCAGTGTGATGGTCTTCTTTGCTGCCTTGTTGTCAGCAAAATTTCTGTCATGATTTAATAAATATATGTATACATATACACCTCTTTAAATTCTTTTAATTTGCTTTTTAGTTTAGCTTTCTGGGATATGCTCTTGTATCAGTGAAACTTGATGGTTATCCAGGACTACACAAAGATTATTCTCAAGCTCTTGGAATCAGTACAGTTTCAGTTTTCTGTGGAAAAAAAAATCTATGTATGTTTAGGGGACACCATTTAATGTATAAGCAGTATTGGCCACACTTAACTTTTTTGAAGTTATTTTCAAGACTAGTTTACATATAGATACAACTCATTCCAAGGTCAATTCTAGGATGTTCTAATATTTTTGATCACATTAGTTTTATTTGCAAAATGTGCAACCTTGGCCAGAAATGATTTATCTTAATTATGTCTGTTACCTTAGCCTAATAGAGCTCAATAGTTGGTTCTCACTTCTTTGCTTGACTTAAAGTAGTCCTTGTAAACAGCAATGTTGATGAATGAGGATGTCACTGAACATACCAAAAGCCAAGGTTGGCAATTTTCATGAATTTCTGGTCCTAACAAGCATGACTTTGAGCAGCCCAAGACAGAATGTCACAGATTCTTAATGTTCTTCCCCAATTTCAGTGATTTTTTTTTCCAGGAAAAAAATGAATGAAAGAAAGAAAGACATACAGATAGAAAAACAGAAAGAAAGAAAGAAAGAAAGAAAGAAAGAAAGAAAGAAAGAAAGAAAGAAAATACTTCCTCCAATTATTCTGTGACTAGAGGAGTAGAATGGTACTGTTTCTCAGTTTTCTGTCAGTAATTGTTTTTAAGGTGTTTATTTCCTGTGTTGGTTTGAAAGAAAATGGCTTCCAAGGGCATGTCACAATTAGTAGATGTGACTTGTTGGTGTAGCTGTGGTCTTGTTGGAGGTCACTGTTGAGGCAGGCTTTGACACCTTGAGGTCTCATGTATGCTAGTCACACCCAGTGTGACTAGTTCACTTCCTGTTGACTTTGGATTGAGTTATAAAGACTCTCAGCTACAGCACTATGCCTGCCAACATCATGCCTTGATTCCCACCATAATGATAATGAACTAAACCACTAAACTCTAAGTGAGCTATCCCATTAAATGTTTTTCTTTTTAAAACAAGTTGTTATGGTCATGGTGTCTCTTCATAGCAACAAAAACCCTAATGTAGACTAATTTGCTAATGCCTAAAAAGGTGCATCTCATGACTTTGAATTTGTCTCTGGGTTGCAACAATTTTAGTATAACAAAAATCAAATAGCTCTCCATGGAAAACTTTAGTGTGTATGAAGAAGTTTGGAATTATTTGTAAAGTCGTACAGTAGTTTTCTGTTATTACATATCAACGATGATGAAAAATTTTAAATTTGAGACAACTAATCATAAAGAAATGTAAATCTAGCTAAATAGTCATGATCAAACAGAAGGGAATAAGTAGTTACAAGAAAGGTATCTTATGAAAGAATGGATTAGTTGAAGCTATAAGTTGAATATTAAAAATTGAATCCAGGTGACATATTGAAAAGAAATGTTACAAATGGTCTATGAATTCATTTAAAATGTTTTTATGAAAATAGAAAGACTTCTAAAGGATTGTGGGAAATGGGAACTAAAGGACCAAAGAGTTGCTATCTCAAAGTTATACTCAGTACAGCACCAGTAATGGTGAACACATGTGCTCTGAAAAATGGTAACAGCATGCTTCTTTTTTTTTATTTTTCTATTATTTTTAAATTTTATCTTGGATACTTTTATTATTTAAAACAATATTTAAATTTGAATATATTTTGATAATATTCTTTTTCTCTCCCAAATCAAGTTCATCCAGATTTTCTCCTCCTCTCTCCCCACCCAGCTTTAAGTTCTTTCTTGAAAAACAAAAACTCAATGCAAGAGCTGAAGGCCCAAAACCTAGAAAACAAAATTGATTAGCTGTTAAGTAAAGGATAATCATGCTACAACCCACAGACCCAGAGAAGCTAAGTAACCAAGGAGGACTTAAGAGGGGAATACACGAATCTCCCTGGGAAGGGGAACTAGATACATTTTGTGGATGGACTAAGGGCAAATGGGGATAGGAGCAGTGGAAGAACAAAGTCCTGGGAGTGATGACTGAAATGCGGGGGGAGGGCTTTGTGGGGCGATATAGAAACCCAGTGCAGTAGAAACTCCCTGGAATCTAAGAGAGTGACCCTAGAGAAGTCTCCTAATAATGGGGGATAAGGAGCTGCCACTAGCCAACTTTTATAACCAGGCAAGGCTCCCAGCAGTGGGATTGGGTCAACAAGCCACAAAACCTTCGACCTACAGTCTATCCTGAATGTAAGATGTGCTGGGGTCATGGTGGTGCAGAACTTGTGGGAGTGGCCAGCCTATGGCTGGTCCAACTTGAGGCCAAAGCCATGAGAAGGAGCACGTGCCTGGCATTGCTTAAAGGGCCAGGAAGCAGAGGCCGGATAGCCCAGAGACACAGGATAGAACCAAACACAGCAGGCCAAAAAAAAAAAATCAACGAAATGATATTATTGATTCTGTGCTATACTCATATTAGTGCCTAGTCCAGTTGTCATCACAGAGGCTGATGGGAACAGATACAGAGACACACAACCAAACACAAGCAAGACCCAGAGCTTGGGGAAACCCCACAGAAGAGGGAAAGAAAGGATTGTAGGAGCCAGAAGGGTGGAAGACACAATAACACAGTCCACAGAATCAACTAACCAGGCCTCATAAGGACCCACAGAGACTTAAGCAGAAATAACAGACCCCAAGCTAGGTCCTCTGTATATGCATTATGGGTTTATTTGCTTGTTTGTTTTCTGTTTTGTTTGTTTATTTGACTTTCTTGTTGAATCCCTAACAGTGAAAGTGAGGCTGTCTCTTACTCTTTTACCTCCATATGGCATATGGGACCCATTTCCTCCTACTGGGCTGCCAAGCCTAGCCTTGACTGGAGCGTGGGAGGCGTGACTTGGGTTGGGGGGTTGTGGCTAGTCTTATTGTAATTTGTTATAACCACGTTTGACTGAAATCCCTGGGAGGCCTGCTCCTTGTTTTGAAAGGAAATGGAAGAGGAGTGGATCTGGAGGAGAGAGGAAGTTTAGGAGATGGGAGGGATAGAGGGAGGGGAAATTGCATTCAGGATGTAATGTATGAGAAAAAACTAAATAATTTTTAAAATAATAATAAAAATATTTTATTATTTAAAATGATATTTAAATTGTATATATTTTGATCATATTCTTTCCCTCTCCCAAGTTTGTCCAAATCATTTCTTCCTCCCTAATCACACAATTTTAAGTTCTTTCTCAAAAAAAAAAACTAACTAAAAAGACAGTACAACAACAAAATACCCAGAACTCAGAAAAAAGAATACATCACGTCCCCCCACACAAAAAAGCCGCCAAACTCTAACCAAATAAAAGCACCAACAAAACCATGTACTCTGTCATTTGTTGGTCAACTACTCCAAAACATGAGATCAACCCTTTAATGGTTGATATACCCAGTTTCATTCCATTGGTGAAAATTGACTTTCCCTCTCCCAATAGTTATAAATGACAGTTCCCTTGTTAACCCTTACCCTAGTGGCTAAGTTTTTATTCATTCATATTTTTAAAAAATATAACAAAATAAAATATAAGAAAAAACAGGACAAGACAGGCCAACGGATGGCCTAACAGCCTAAAAGAAGGCACAAGACTTAGAATCCACTTATTTGTTCAGGAATCCCATAAAAACATTATGAAGTCATCATATAAGCACAAGGGGACCTGGTACAGAACTGCGCAGGCCCTGTGCATGCCGCTTCAGTGCCTGTGGGCTCATATGATCTTTGCTTATGTTAATTTAGAAAGTCTTTTTTTCTTGGTGTCCTCCATCCTTTCTGGCTCTTATTTGCTTCCTCTTCTGAGAGATGCCTTGAGCTCTGAGGGGGAGGGGTTTGATGGAGACAACCCATTTAGGGTAGGCTGTTCCAAGGTCTCTCACTCTTTGTGCCTGTCTGTGGGTGCCTATATTTTCCAATAAAAGCGTGCTTCTTATGAAAAAAAAAAAGATACTGTTGGGGGCATAAACATCATATTTGTTTTTCATTGCACCATAATGACTTTGAAAGGTATAAAAGGAAGGATTTAGTGTAATTTAATCCAAGGCTAGTTGCAAAGAAGAAATGGTGTTGACTCCAAAATCTCCAAGATAGAAGCAACTTTTAATGTTTAATATTCAATTCCTTTTAACCATTTGAGAATTTTATACCTATATCTAATTGTTTTAATCAAATCTTCATTCTGCCACTCAAATTCTTTTTCTATTTCCCTACCACTTTTCCCTCTTAACTTTATATGCTTTTAATTTTAAATGCATCACAGGCATCTAGTGTTGTCCATGTGTGTGATTGTAGGACAATCTACTGGGGCCACAAAGATAGTATCATAAAGGGCTGTAACCCTGAAGAAAATTGGCTCTCCCTTGTGTGAATGCCATCAATTGACTATAGCAATTCAGTGAGGGGTGGGACTTTGTGATTTTGTTGCTGTTTTTGTTGTTGTGGTTGTTGTTGCGGAGATGCATTAGGCCTTTCTTTTCCCCCACAAGCTGAAAGATTAGCTGTGTGGCGTGGAGGTACTGTTCCTTTTATTCCATTGAAAATCTGACTTTCCCTCTCTATTAGCCCACCCTTGGTTCTAAAGTTGAATTCCATGAAGCTCTTCCTCTCTTCAGCTGCACATTTTGTGTATTTTTTCTTTACTCTCTTCCCTATCTACACTAGGAATTTGAAACAGCGATATTTTAACAATAACTATGACACATTAGAAAAAGAAATGCATTGAAGAGAGTTTAGATTTATTGTTTTATGTAGACAGTGCCTGAGATCACTTCAGTCTATGATTCCTCTTTTAATTCCTTAAAAGCAATAAATATAAATACACCCAATATTTTAAATTTTATAATAAAATATTTGTGATCTAACCTAAAATTATTGGTAATTCTGTCATCCAAAATAAAAAGGAAGAAGCTCTTGTACAGTTATATTTGAAAATACATGCCAAGAGATAACGGAATCTAGCTTTGAAGGATTTCATCCACTATCATAATATTTTTATATACATAAAATTAGAAAATGCATTATATAATCTTGTGCAGCATTATGATAAATACTTGTATAATATACCTTATATTCTTCAGCTCATGCTAAGTGCTCACTGAAGAATGTGAAGGTAAGGAATTGACAGCTTTATAAACCAGCATTTAGAGATCTGAAAACAATGCTAAAGCCTGTAATTAAATAGGAAATGATTCATGGATTATACCAAGAATTATCATGTACTTTAGCTTGGATATTACATATATATCTTTTAAACTTAGTATAAGCTAAACAAATGTGAGCAAAGGTGAGAAACGGGTTTTTTCTAAACTGTATGTACGTACCGTCATTAGGACTCTCATTAGCTCCTGTAAGTGACCACAAGCTATTATGAAATTCTCTGTTTAGAGTCTGAGCTAAAAGACTATTCACTGGGTATGGAATTCCAGAAGAATAGCTAAGTGATAATGGAGTCCAATTTACATCACTGTGGCACCAAACCTTTCTTAGCTCAAATGGAGCGAAATACATTCATTTTCCTCTACTCAAGCTCCCCACTAATGGCCTCGCCTCAACACTTTGGACAGTTGTTCATGTAAGCACTTTTTGCTGGAAAGAGGAGGCTACACAGGGCCATGGCAGCTGCCTAATGTTCAGTTGTCCTTCTGCTGTTTGAGGATGTTCACTTACCATTACATGAACTTTCCAGGCTGTTAGTCTGCTCAGGCACAAGAACTACCCTTTCTGGATCTCAGACAGCCAGAAAGATCAACATGCACTTTGTGATTTCAGAATAAGTGATTCAGAGAAAGAGAAATTAGGAATTAGCTCATGAGATACATTTTCCAAATCATGTTTATAGGGTGTTGACTGCTCCACACATCTACAGAAAATGTAATGACACAGGGAAAAGGAGACCACCAACAGACACAAACGAAGAAGCGAGCAGTATGTTTTTGTCCTGGTAAATACCTATTTTCTTATCAGAAGTTTAATATGAAGGAAATATGTGAGAAGTTGTCATTTGAAATGTATTTATTCAGCATCAGATAGTAGACAAGATTCCCAATAAGAATGATAGACTTTAAAATGTGCTCATCTATAACGTTTAAATAAATAAATGAGCATCTACCAGAAGTTAATACAGAATTATAATTTATTTACATTGGCATAGAAAAATTCCAGATAATCAGTATAGTGAAGTATCATATGAGTTATAATCAAATATCTAAGTTGCAATAGTACCCTGCATTTATTTAAGTAATCCTAGTCTATAACTGTTTGTGCAGTTTCCTAAATACTTTATTTCTAAAGCAAGGATAAGACATACTTTTCTTGTCTGCTTTCTTATGTTGTTGTAGGAAGGCTGCTTGTTTGTTCCCAGCTGACTAGCCCAGAAATAACCATACAGAAACTGTATTAATTAAATCACTGCTTGTCCTAGTAGATCTAACTCTTCCATCTTATTTTAACCCATCTCTATTAATCTGTGTTCTGCCACAGCTTGTCTGTCTCTGGTGGCAGCTACATGGCATCTCCTTGACTCCACCTTCTTTGTCCGCATTCAGTTTAGTTTTTCCTACCTAGCTCGGCTCTACACTATCACAGGCCCAAAGCAGCTTCTTTATTAACTAATGATATTCACAGCATATAGAGAGGCATCCCACATCATTATGTTGTTACTGTTATAAGGTAATAATAAAATAAATAATAAAAAATGCAAATGTTTACATATTCATTTTGAATATACTTTCAACATGGAAATTTCTGCATAACTGCTGATAGTTTTTAATTTATCTTTTTATTAGCAAAAATTATGTCTTCCAATAAACCACAAAATATTTAATATTAGCAGAGGACTCCTTGCACGGATCCTAGCTATAATGCAGAATATGTCATCATCCCTGTACTACTAAGACCCAGTGTGGATTATGGAAAGCTCGAATAGTCAAACTTCTTACAAATAATCTTAAATTGCCAAAATTAAAGGCATTCATGTCAGATCCATATTTCTACACCTCCAGTCTGTTAACTCCCTTTTGACAGACACCGCTAATTCCTATTACTCATAGTACACATGAATGAGCATTGTACGTAGGTAGGTTCATGGCCCCAGCTGAGACATATCTGGTCAAGACAAAAATAACAAAGCAGAATTGAAGTGTACAGCAACTTCTAAATCACACACTTAAAATCTAAGAATGGGTTCTTCTTCCTTCTTTCTGCAAGCTGAAAGTAGTTACTGGTTAACTTCTGCCAACCTGATGAGGCATTAATAAATATTCAAACAAGAGAGATGTGTCCTTAAATCAGCTGCACAAAAATTTCCTCAGTAGAATTATTCTTCTGTGAAAGTCATGAACTGTGAATTCTTTGACATTCTTTCCTAACCTACAACTTCAGATGAAATTTGGTGAATGTATTCTGAGAGATATGAAAGAGTTGAACATTTTTAATAAGATGAAGCAGTCATTTATTCTTCTGGGCTATTTATTCATGGTTATTCTCAAATTTCAATGGGAATATTAAGATCTCAGAATATCAGCAATTTGCCTTCAGGTTAAAGGTCTTAAAGTTTACACTGGTTTTCAACCTGTGGGTCACAACCCCTTTGGCAAACCTCTATTAGAAGAGTAGCAAAATTACAATTATAAAGTATCAAAAAATAATTTTATGGTTAAGGGTCACCACAACATGAGGAATTGTATTAAAGGGTCACATTGTTGGGAGCAGTGAGACCCCAGATCCTGAATTTCTTGTAATCCCCTGATCTGAGTTCCTACAGCTGCTCTGAGCACGAGACCTTCAGGAGTTCCTGATGGCAGGAGAGTGGTTTCTGGTGGGTTTGGCTGGGGCGTGGCTATCTCTATAGAATCTGCCCCTGAACACAATAAAGGGGGCATTCTTGGGGAATTCAAGGATGACCCTTGTCGCTGTCTCTCTGTCTGTGTGTGTCTGTGTATTTTAACCTCCAGCCCCCTTGCCCAAAGCTCGCGAACCGGGGCGCGGCACATAACATTGGGAAGGTTAAGAATCACTGGTTTCGATGATAAATACAATTATTTAGTACATGGAATAGAAACTACATGATAATCCTGTATAATAAGAATGTATACATCTCAACTGAATATTAGTAAGTATCCCAATATATAAACTCAGATTTGCAGACGAACTGAGTTCAACTCTGGAGATCTGGGATTGCAGATACACTTTGCTTATTTCTGTTCCTGTCCAAAAAATATTATTTGTTGATTATATCAAATAATACTATTTAAAAAGGTATAAACTTAAAGCTATTCTCAGGCGTTTTCCCACATTATCCCCTCCAAAATTCCTTCAACAGCTTATTCCTTATGCTGGTATCATTTATTCAAAAATAGTAAGTTTTATGGTACAAAAATCACAGATCTCACCCAGAACACATTTGAAGCCCTTCTCAAGATGCGTAAGGTTCTTAATGGGAGAACACATTTGATCCATTGCTGTCCTATATTCTGTATGAAAACAGAGTTGAGAAGAAATAGTTTAACGTGGCTGATTATCACAAAGAGGAGCATTGTTAATGCATTTGAATATATAGTAATCTACTTTGCTTCTACTTTGCCTTTCTGTTTCCTATAATGGTGTAGTCTATATTCTTCCACTTACGGCCCCTTTGAGTCTATCCATCATTTAAATTTTTCCAACTATATAATGCTGGGTGAAGATAGCCTACACTCTGGTGGTGCACATCTGCAATCCCAGCATGAAGGAGGCACAGGCAAGAGGGTTGATACCAGGCTAATCTCCTTTGTAAAGAAGGTTCCAGGACAGCCAGGGCAATTGAGTATGACACTGTTTCTTAAAAAAAAAAAAAATGCTGAGGCTAGAGAAAAAAGGATGAGTAAAAGGAGGAGGAGAAGAAAGTGGTAGTGTGTTGCACATTTTCATCATTAGGTTGTAACTTGCCTTTGGGCTCTATACTTGCTAAGTGATCTCAGTTCCTTTTGGTTTTAAGAAATTATCAGCAGTAAGGGCACTTTGTTTTTTTATTTTTGTGAGGTTTTTTTTTAAGTAATTGCTTAGCATTGAGGTGTCTTTTTAACAACCTAATCAAGTTTCTCTACATTGAAATTCTTGTAAGATTTGCATTTCCTTTCCTTTTTGATGCCTTTTTGACTCAGCATGATTTAAGAATTCCAAGCAGTGTTTGTGATAGCTTTGATTCGACTGAAGACCAACAGGAACGGATAGGTGTGTGTATGAGAGACCATTGCTGACAGGCTGTGGGCACAGTGGCCAAGAAAGAGTATATGATGAGGTCACTGCCCCCTGGTGGACTCCAGCTGAGAATTTCAGACTATACCTACTATTTCAAAAACAGACCTTCGGAATCTTTCGTCAATAAAATTTGAACTCCTGTATGTTCTGAAATTGGTAGTTGATTATAATCTGAAGTATTAGGTCTTTCTCAGACAACTAACATTTAAATCAGAAGTCTTTGCTACACAAGAGAATTTGGCTAGAAAAGATTATTCTTCAATGCTGTGAAATGAAACACAGGAAAGCTAACCTACGCTGGGCGAAGTGATCTCTGCCTAGGCATCAGCATACCTCCAAGTAGAGAACATGTGGTATTATCAAAGGTTTCTGAAGACAAGGGCCATTAATCGCATCATGCATAAAAGAACCAGCTAATACCCTATGGGAGGAGACAGCCTCTTACTGGTTTATGACAATTCTACAGCTTCACCTGCTAAATTGCTGCCTTTGTGCAAAGATCTCTGAGAGTTTTAAAGACTTGAGTCTGTGGACAAATCTAAGTTTTCTTATGAAGTAGTTTTTCACATTCAAGATTATTTTCCTTCTTCCTCAGTTCTAAACTGTGTGCCAGGGAGTTTCAGATGTCCTAGGAATCGCATCAGCATCTACAGAAATTATGAATTATCAGGATGACTGCTTGAAAAGCATCGTTTTCTCTTCTTTCGTTAACTTCTCTTCCAACCCTTCCCAAAATTTCTCTCTTTTGATAGTTTTTGGTCTCCAAGAAAATTAACGTAATGGCTCTCTAATTTTATGCTAAATTGTCTTACCTAGCCTGATTTTCTGACTGTCTATGAATGCAAATATCTTTAGGTCCCGGAATTACAAGACTAAGATGGAATGCCACATATTTAACACCTCTTCCCCAGGTCCTAAGAGGTACAGTATTTGAAACTTCCACAACTAGTTTTGCCATTATATTTTCATATATTCAGGTACTGGAAATCTTACTTTAAGATAAAAGGAAACTCTAAAACTTTTAAGCTGAGTGAGGACATTTCTAAGATATTCTTAAAGGAAATGAGAACATGTGTTGAAGAAAATAAAAACTTGACTATGAGGGAAAATAGATAGTTTTATTCACTAAATTGCTACAAATTAATAATATATTTGAATTTTAATGATAATATTCCATCTCAAATATTACTAAATATGCATGAAAGTTACAGCTAACTTTCTTGATGTAGGATATTTTATTAGCGTGAATGACTATTGTCTCAATTATGAAAACGCAAATTCCAGTGTGGGTGGTCCCATTGAGCCCAGGATTTGCAAGTTATGGCTGCTTATTTTTCTTCCACTTAGATTTGAGCATTAAATGATATCAGTAGGGATTTAAAAACATTATTTTTGCCTCTACAAAACCTGATGTCTTCTGTTGCAATCGTGGGAAGTATGCACTCTAAATAATTCTCTGTTTTCTAAAGCAGATAATGCTTCAGGCTCCGAGATCTTCACAATAAACTGGGCACAAAGAACAGAGGACCCTACGCCTAGGTCATTCTGTTCAATCATTCATTTCAAGAAGGATTGATAGGATGCGAGGAGGAGGGGTGGGCACATAAGCAAGCAAGGTGCGTTCAGTTTTATTTTTCTATTCAAAAAGAGACACAGAATTACTTTCAGACCACACACCTTGACATGTGGCATAACATTTAAAAGCACCATTAACAAAAGATTATACACACAGTGAATATTTGACTTTGCCAGTATATCACCATTAACATGTCTTGCAGAAATGTAAAAATATGCAACCCTGCAAGAACAATAATTACTTTTAACATTCAATAAAATTTGTATGACTAAGATGTATGGGTTTTGTTCAATTTCAGGCACCACTTAGACACTACAATAATACACCAACACTTTTAAGAATATTTAAAATAATTTGGAATATTATAAAATTACTTCAAAGGCTTCTGCACGATCCTTTCAATAGGGCACCACACACAATGTTCACAGTTAACAATAGTTGAAGAATCATCACAACATTGTACAAAGCAATTAGTGTTGTCATATTTCATATGCAAACTTTAAAGTCATCTTATGCATTAACACAATAAAAGTAAAATATATCAAACATATTAGTATTATTCCCATCAGTACCTATCAATCATATAGAATTCAGCAAATTCTACTTTTGCTTTTGTTTTTTATTTTAATTTGTTTTGGTTTTTTTGTTTTGTTTTGTTTTTCAAGGCAGGGTTTCTCTGTGTGATCCTGGCTGTCCTGGAACTCACCATATAGACCAGGCAGGCCTTAAATTTAGAGATTCACCTGCCTCTGCCTCCCAAATGCTGGGATTAAAGTTGTGTACCCTTATCCCTATGCAAATTCTATTTTTAATGTCTTATAAATGAGAACCCCCAAATATCCTAAAATGTTTTGCACCAATATTGTACATTACAAGTATGAAATTGATATGCATTTACATGCAATCAGAAATGGCAAATGTGTGATTGTGCTCCATTTGGATGAAATAAGATAATGAAGTACAGGCCTACATTTCAATTATAATTAATCCCACTAGAGACTTTCTAGATTATATCAAATAAAGAGAAAGGTTTGTGCTTTTTACTTAAATGTGTTTAACATTTACTATGAAAATAACAAACAAAAATGGAAAAATGTGAACTAGATGTTTAGGAAAATGGTAATATCATTAAGACACATCAACTGATCGGGTACATAGTAATATGACCTGGGTCACAGCCACTAAAGAAAAGAGCTCTGGAGTCAAGAGACAGCTTTTAAAATGCTGTTTTTAATTATGAAATAACTAAAATCTAGGAAATAATAAAGAACAGACTAATGTTATGTGGTTCTATCAATAAAATGGTGTCGATGTTAAAATGGCATATTTGCTAAACAACTTACTTAGAAAGTTAAAAGCAAAAGGAGAAAGGGTAGAGGAGGGAAGAAAATGGAAAATTTTACAGCTTTAAAATACTCATCCTCATTCAGTATTTCCCATTTATTTTACAAACCTTACTACTCCCAAAGCAGGCTGTCTTTAAGCCACTAACCAGTTCCCAAATCATGATATGAAGACTTGTTGTGTATGCTAGGTCTTATCTTAGGCTGTCCCACTCGCTCTTATAACTTAACTTGTTTCTTTTCATCTATGTTTTGCTTAGGTTTTCTTTTTAACCTTTTTTTCTTTCTTTCTATGTATCTTACTTTCCTGCTGTCTTCATATCTGGCCGATTAGAGACTGCCTGGCGTCTGGCTCTGGGCATGTCCCTCTCTTTCTCCCATCTTCTTGTCTCTTATTCGTCTCCTTCTTCCTGGATTTCTCCTTCTATTTATTCTCTCTGACTGGCAGCCCCACCTACCCATCTCCTACATAGCTATTGGCCATTTAGCTTTTTATTAGACCAACCAGGTGCCTTAGGCAGATAAGGTGAAACAAATGCAACGCAACTTCACATAATTAAACAAATATAGCACAAACAAATGTGATATACCTTCGCATAAAGTGATATTCTGCGGCATAAACAAATATAGTACATCTTTGTCTCATTAAAATAATGTTACATAACAACTCCCTTTATCTTGATATTTATTATGAACAAGAATCACTTATGGACATGAAAATCTTTTAGGGGTTGGAGACATGGTTTGGTTCAGCATTTAAGGGCACTTGATGTTCTTGCAGAGGACTGGGATTCTCTTCCCAGAATCCATATGGTGGCTCACAACCGGCTGTACCTCTAGTCTAGGGACCCCACACCATTTCTGGCCTCTGTAGGCTCTGCACACCATGGCACATACACATATATGAAGGCAAAACATTCATATATAGAAACTAAAATCAAGAGAAATCATGTAAAAACTTGTAATTGAAATATCTTAAACAATGTAAATTCTATCCAACCCTGATTATTATTTTTTTTTTTTTGGTTTTTTGAGACAGGGTTTCTCTGTGGTTTTGGAGCCTGTCCTGGAACTAGCTCTTGTAGACCAGGCTGGTCTCGAACTCACAGAGATCTGCCTGACTCTGCCTCCCAAGTGCTGGGATTAAAGGCATGCGCCACCACCGCCCGGCTGATTATTTTTCTATAACTTCATTTTTATGCAATATTATGTTTTCAGTTGAAATTTTTAGAAACAAAAGAAATTCCTATAATAAGTTTTCAGTTCCTTCTCTAGGGATATAGGTGGTATTTTTTTTTATTGAGAAAAGAAAAAAAAACAAGTTTCTGCCTCCTCCCAGCCTCCCACTTCCCTCCCCCTCCTCCCACCCTTCTCCCCCTCCCCCCACTCCTCTCCCCCTCCCTCTCCAGTCCAAAGAGCAGTCAGGGTTATAGGAGGTATTTTTATTTGTGGTAAAGGATATATAGAAATAAGAAACGTTAACATTCAAGGAGCTTTCTTTCAAATAAACCAGATAAATTCTCTTATATAATCAAATATTAATTTATAAACCAAGAATCCCTAACACATTTTAAATGGTTTGATTTTTAAAGTAAACCAGGGTATGATTTACCCTTGGTGAGTGGATCTGCAAAGTCCATCCTTCTAATAAGCCAAAAGAATGCTTACTAAATCCTGATGCTGACTCTCCAAATGACAGGCATGTCTACAAACAGGCTTCTACTAGATACTGAAGGGATAGTAAAAGTTCTTTCAGTAGATTACCATGGAAAGGTATTGGCATAAATATCGTTGTTAAATCACAAGTAAAGTGGTCTTGGAATGGCCTGTGCATTAAGAAGGAGATTTAGACTACGTGGAAGAAGACAATGATGCCGCAGAGATCAGACCCATTTGTGAAAGGGAAAACAGGAAAAGCCCCTATGTAGAGGGCAATGTCTAGAGGAATCCCCAGGATTCTAGAAGTCCTGTTGTCACCAGCCTAAAGTAATTGGTAGTTCTTGTTCCAGAAGTTGCTGGAACAAGGGATCAGGTAAATCATGTTCCAATATTTGTCATATAATTAAGCAACTTCAGATTTATCATGATTTGTTTGAAATATATGTAAATTTTAACATTTTATTGTCTACTCTATGTTTATCCCTTCCACCCTAAATTGGATGTGGAAAGCGACATTTTTAAAATTAAAACGCCTATTTTGGCATGTGTTTTAGACCATCATCTAAAGAAGGAGACTGGTTTACCATTATGTCTGAAAAAGCCCAAAATCACTTCAAATGCCTAATACTAGTTATCAAGGCACTAGACATTAGAAAATGTGGGATGGAGCATCCTTATCAATTAGAAACAAATAAGGAGAGATGGACAAGTATTCAGGATTAGTGCCCTTGGAGAGTTTCCAGAACTTGGAACTGAAGGAGCTGAGATGGAATCCAGAGCAAATCCTGCATTAAGAAGACAGCACTGAAATTCCAGCTACAGCAAAACCTCTCGGGTTTGCAGGGCAGATTACTGGAGAGAACTCCAAACAGGGGAGGAAGCCAAAGGATTTGCTCAGAGAAGTCTTTGTATAGCCAGCAATGCATAGGTTAGCAACAATCTAATCATGGAATAAAACTCTGGAAAGAATATGAAGGAATGAAGACAATGTTAGTGGCTGACAATCAGACAGAAAATCTCAAAGTATATGGGACAAGGCAAAGAGAGTGCTATCTCACACGCACAGAGTAATTATCAGGCCTAGTGTGACCCTGCTTCCCTTCCACGTACAAAATCATAAAAATGAAAAAAAAAAACATTTCCAAGTAATTTGGTAGAATCCCAGAATAAAGGTCAAGAATATTTATAACAATACAACACATCAGTCTCTATTAGGGAAATTTGACTGTCTCAGCTAAGTAATCGAAGAGAATCAGGTGTACATCAGGAGCCATGATTAACAGAAAATCCTCTCAATTTAAACTGAGATCTGTAATGTACAAGCATAGGAAATATCAGGCAGAGTTCTAAAAACTTACAAAACCCATGTGTTCAAAAGATGAAATAGAAACATTAAATATATAAAAAGTAAGAAATATAAATTCTAGAGTTAGTCTGAAATGTCTTAGATGGAAACTGCATTGTATGTGAAACTAGATTTTGCCATTTTAAACTGAATGCTCTCTTCTAATACTCATAATTTTTTAGCAACTTCTAAATTTTGGTAGAAATGGCAACTGGTAACACGAAGGTGAGACGGCGTGCCTTCTGCCTTACTGGAACTGCCATGATTTGCTTTACCTGCGTGACTCCTTTGCCCCGATTCATTTCTGGTTTCCCATTGCTTGAGGAATAAAGTCTAATTTATACTCTTATTTCAGTTTATATAATTTATGCTAATAAAATTAGAATTTCTCATTCCTGTAATATATCTAGAAATTCCGTGCCTGGCTAATTGTTATGATCTAAGTCGGGTTGCCCTCCAATTACAAGTTTTAACATGCTGACCCCTGGAACATGAGAATATGGTGTTTGGGGTCATGTTTTACAGAGGTAATTATGTCAAAACGAGGCCTTTAGTGTGCAGCCTTATCTCTTATGAATGAAGATCTGACAATTCCAGCTTCCAAGATTGTTTCAGCTCCCAGATCTGTGCTGTTTTCCAATTATGGCAGCCAGAGCAAAGTAAGATGCTGTAGTAATAGGGAGCGGCGGCAGGGTTGCGTCCCCAAATCCCCAGCCGCCTGGCTCGGCTCGGCTAGCTTATGCCCCGAAATAATTACACAGACACTGTATTCTTTTAAACACTGCTCTGGCCCATTTCTAATCATCTGTGTAGGGCCCCTAGGTGCGCTTACCGGGAAGATTCTAGCCTAAGTCCATCCTGGGTCGGAGCTGGGGCATGGTGTGCGTCTTCCCTGGAGCAGGTAGCATGGCGTCTCTCCTGAGGCGTCTGCTCCGGAGAGGAGAGCTGTCGAGTCTGACCTCACTTCCTCTTCCTCCCGGCATTCTGTTCTGTTTACTCCACCCACCTAAGGGTGGGCCTATCCAATGGGCCTAGCAGTTTCTTTATTGCTTAACCAAGGAAATCAACAGATTGATATATGACACTCCCCCATCACTTCCCCTTTTTCTGTTTAAACAAAAAAGAAAGGCTTTAACTTTAACATAGTAAAATTACATATAACAAAACAGTTATCAAGTAAAAGTTACATCAGAAACATTTATACATATAACAAAATTGACCTTAAATCTCTATAAATAAAGCAAAATCTATACTAATGCAAATTATTCATATCTATATCATATCCCCCTTTAAATGTAAAAGAACGTTTATAAACCATATTTGGGAACATGGGCGCAGTTTTTCTCTCCAAACTGCTTCCTGCTGAATGGGGGCGTCGTTAATTAGGTCTTTCTTGGTATAACCTGTGTGCTAGTTTCATCTCAGTTGGCAGTTGAGCAAAGCAATTTTCTGAAGATGTTCACAGCAACCCTTCAGGAGGACGTGGTCCATCATACCAAATCGGAATTGAAGAAATGAACAGGGTCTCATCCTCTGTGAAAACAAAATAAGAAACTCCTTTCCAAAGCATCATGTCCTTAGATCCAAATTTCGAAATCGTAATACCCTTATATCCATTCTGGTTCCAGTTGGCAGCCCATATAATGAAATGTCTCTCTGTACTTAGCTCCTTCACAGTCAAAAATTTTAAAGAAAACACAATGTACATAATCCAGACTCTCTGTGAATTTTCTATCTTTATGCGGCTTATTTTTATTTATATCTATAACTATCTGTACTCTGTCTCTTTAAAGACTTTACCTTTTTTTTTTAAGCATTAACTTTATTTTCTATATTCTTTTTCTTCTCTCTCCCAAGCCTACGTACATTCATCCAACAGTGTGACTCCTTTAGTGGTCTGAATCTGTCCTATTGTGCATCTGCAATTTTTTACTATCCAGGAGCACTTTTGATTTGCACCTTTAAATCACTAGGCGCTTAAGAATCTAAGCTGTGACATTCCTAGGTTGACTTTTTGTTTTTTGAGCATATATCTTTGACCTGGAATAACCCTGTAGACCAGGCTGTCTTTGAACTCTCAGAGATCCGCCTGTCTCTGCCTCCCAGGCATTGGGATTAAAGGCGTGTGCTACCACACCTTGAACTCACAGAGATCTGTTCGTCTCTGCCTTCTAGGCACTGGGATTAAAGGCGTGTGCTACCACACCTTGAAGTCACAGAGGTTTACTTTAAGAATTTTAACTTTTAGTCTGTATATATTTTTAACACTGTAAATCATTTAAAATTTTTCTTTGTCTTTGAATCTCTTTACTGTATCTCTCTCTGTTTTTCTGACCACAAGAGCCTTTAATTTACCAAGCAATATCAGTAGGACTGAAGGCGTGGCTTTGCCAGCTAGATCCAGTCCATTCCTTAACTTTCCAGCCTCATGGCCTTTCAAGGTCCCTGCCAGCCAGCGAGCTACAACAGACAACACTCAAGTCCTCTCTTGATAGCCAGCCCTCCTGCCTCAAACAGTCAGAGTTTGCCCTGGCAGGATGGCCCAGAAAGCCGGCATTTTTAAACAGCGCAGCTTTTTTCCTGCTACGGCTGAAAACCGAAAAGCATGCGTTCAGCTTTTCGTCAACACCGTTTAAGTGTTTCGTGGTAGGACCTCTTAATGAGCTGCAGGGTTTTGCAGCTGAAGCTGAGTCAGGAAGCCTCTTGGGGCTACCAGGTAGGAGCGGCACTCAGCACTTTAATTCTGAGACTGAGCGTGCAGCACAGAAATTCTTTTCATCCAAGTTACATCCAAATCTGACACGCAGAGCACTGCGCAGTCTGAAAACACGTCCCTGTATGGCGGCAGGAATCCGCCATGCTCTTCTGCCTGCCTAAGCCTGATTCTGCCATCTGCCCAGGTGCAGGCGGGGAGCGCTGAGAGCCATCAGCACGGTCTCAGAGCACTCTCCTTCCGATCCCAAGCGGTAACACAAACATAAAGCCAGAGTTTGCACTGGCGGCAAAGCCCCAGGAAGCCGCGCTTTAAAATAACGCAGCTTTTTTTCTGCTGCTCTTGCTGAATCAGGAAATCTCTCTACAGCACGCCACCAACAAACAGCAAAAATCTGTGTTAAACGCTCTCTCCCTTATTTTTAAGCCTTCTCAGGTTTTTTAAGTGGATTTAGTTAGCCACACGTCTGGGCGTCATTTGTAGTAATATGGGCGGCAGCAGGGCTGCGTCCCCAAATCCCCAGCCGCCTGGCTCTGGCTCGGCTAGCTTATGCCCCAAAATAATTACACAGACACTATATTCATTTAAACACTGCTCTGGCCCATTTCTAATCATCTATGTAGCGCCCCTAGGTGCACTTACCGGGAAGATTCTAGCCTAAGTCCATCCTGGGTCGGAGCTGGGGCATGGTGTGCGTCTTCCCTGGAGCTGGTAGCATGGTGTCTCTCTTGCGTCTGCTCCGGAGAGGAGAGCTGCGGAGTCTGACCTCACTTCCTCTTCCTCCCGGCATTCTGTTCTGTTTACTCCACCCACCTAAGGGTGGGCCTATCCAATGGGCCTAGCAGTTTCTTTATTGCTTAACCAAGGAAATCAACAGATTGATATATGACACTCCCCCATCAAGATGCCACCATAGACGTTTAACCTTCAAGCTGGCCTGCTCTTGAAATATCTGACAAATCAACTTTTATTTAGAAATTTTATCTACAGAAGATACTGTAATGATTCAACCACACATCATGGCTGACACTTCCTGGTTCCAGGGCCTCGCATGTGCGGACAAGCACTCAGGCAGAAGTGCTAATGGCTCCAGGAATCTTAAAGGACCCCGCGTGACCTATAAGCAACATGGTTGCATCATCTACGTATGACGCACTGCGTGAGTCCCTGCACGCATGCATGAGCTCTGTCATCTGCATATGATGCAGCCATGACATCGCCCTGTGCGCATGTACTTGGTGGCATTTAAAAGCTGGGCGTGCTATCTTTAGCGCTCTCTCTCTCTCTTTCTCTCTCTCTCTCTCTCTCTCTCTCTCTCTCTCTCTCTCTCTCTCTCTCCCCCCTCTCTCTGTCTCCAACTTTGCTTTCTGAGTGTATAACCAAATGCCTTTGTTCTCAATAGGCCTACTGCACATCATGTGTTCTTTTGGTACTTCTCTGCATTCGAATCATTAGCCTTGGATTTATACTCGGTCACTGTTCGGAACTACATTTCCTAAAGTGTAGGATCTATTCCTGCTTTATCCCCACATTACTCACGGTATCTAACCATTCAGGCACCAAGTGGGATCTCTGTTAATATACTTCTCGGTTTAGCATTTCTTAGATGAGAAGTTCACGCAAGCATATATCTGTGCATTTATGTACTTTCCACTGTATCTCCTTCAGTACCGAAGTCTTATACTGAATAAAAGTCACTACATCTGTGTGATGGAAGTGCTGATTTGCTTCCAGACTTTTTCAGGCAGTAAAGATTATTTTTCCAGTGGGTGTTACAAGTAAATGACATTTTTCTAACACGTTCAAAAAGAAAAACAATTAGCTATTTTGTGATTGTTGTTTCTAACGCTAACTCTGTTACAGTAATTAATGTTTATAAATATCTGGTTTCAGTGGGTAACCCTCCCTTATGGTCAGGGGGAATATTCTCATGTCATCTCTGGACTCAGAAAAACGAGTGATTCCTGAGTTCTTTTTTTCTCTCATAGCTTCCGCAGCAGTTCAGACACCACCACCTCCCACATGGTTACCCATTGCTGTGCCCCACCTCCCACAACATCATATGACTGCTAATGTTTTTGTGTGTTTTTTTCTCTGTTGGAGACCAGCTTCGACAAGTATAATTCTTACCAGGGTAGAGGCATGGGGATTAGAAAAATAAGTAAAGAGAATGAAGACACGAGTGAAAATAATAAACAGAAGCATAGGATAGTACTGGGAGGGAGCTCTAGTGAATACTGAAAATTGCCCACGTTTAATTTTTATACACTTTGATACCCTAATACAACAAGGCAGGGAGAAAGCAAAAGACTGTTTTGACGTGATGCAAAGGACAACTAGAACAGTTACTTGCTTCAATACTTGAGACATCAAGTCATTAATTCTTAAGAAAAGAATTCTGATTTCAGGCAGTGAACCTACCCTAGACCAGTATTCTGAAGGCAGCCACTCTCTAGGTCAAACTTCCTAATGCAAAAGGAGCAGAAGCATGCTTAAATTCTCTGACTTTTGGTCAGGGTGGAGAGGATACACCTCTATGGACCATCTTAATGTCCAATGCACCACATAACCACACCCTAGGTCAGGGTGTATTGTTGTCAACAACTTTGAGCAAGCTAAAACTCTCAGTCTTTCAGACAAGGTGGAATAGGCTCATATTTTTGGGCCTCCACATGACTTATATAAATCAACATGAAAACTAAAGGCCCCAAATTCCAAATATCACAATAAACAGCTATATGGATAGGAACAGATTTAAGATTCCCTTTGAATCACCTCTTCATGAAAATACTTGTGGCCTTCAGACATGTGAAGATCTTTATGCCTTCACACTATTCCAGTGTTGGGGAATTAGATAGCAAGGGGAGCTTTTTATAACAGGTCACTTTTTAAACACTTCACCTCTTCTAAGATCAGTAAGACCAGAAAAAAAAAGGAGTGGCCTCATTTATTTTGTGAGTATGAAATGCATAGCGCACTAGATGACACTCAACTCTTTACCATACTTGGAGTACACTAACGACTTGAGTTAGCAGATTCCTATAGAGAAGATAGGATGTTGCATTGCCCACCCACTCCTCAATCTCCTCATCATCCTCTCCCTCCCTTTTTCTTTTTCTTCACAATGTTGCATTAGATTTTGTTTCTGTAGTTTTGCTACTGTTGTTAATGATTCTTCTTCAAAAATCTCAATTACATCCTTACTTCTGCATTGTTTCTAAATGTAGGTGACCCTAGTATTCCTGTAATTGGATATTAGAATGCAAACGGTTTAGTCTTATGAGAGCCTTAAAGCACCCGGCTCAGCATTAAAGCAGAAAGAATGCTCATCAGAGTTCCCTGCCTTGGACCTGTGACTGTCTGTCCTCTAGCTGGAGGTATTTCTCAGCTGACTCCAGAAGTGGCTTCTCACGGTCTAATTAACTGATTGTTGTTTTATTGACATCTATGGTACAAATAAAATCCTTGGACAGGGAGTTAAAATTCTAGGATCAACCTTCCCTTTGTAATAAATTCTCTGCACAGCAGAATATTTTATGGTGGTAAACTGCTGTCTTCCCATAAAGAGGCCACCATTCCTGGACCTCTGGAAAGAAAGATATTATCATTATGAGAATAACTGGATGCAGTACACAAACCTTTGGAGTCAGTGCCTAGGATCAGGATCATCTGAAGGACTGGGTAATGTCTTGGACTAAAAATAATTTATGATTTGCTTCAGAAGATGAGAACTGCAGACAGGACTCAGTTCACAGGAAAGGCCAGTACACCTGAGTAACTCCAAGGCTCAATGAAAAAATAGAAAGCAACAGCAAAGAATTAAACATAAAGATATAAGTGGGTTTTCACAGATTAGACATTGATTGGAGTCATAACCCATTCAATAATTCTGGTGCCAGTTGCTATACTACTAAAATACCATCTAAGTCCAGCAACTAGTGACTGTGGCATCAAGTTAAGTAAGACCAACAGTAATACATTCCTTCTGGCAGTAAAGTGACTACTTTTACTTTTATTTAACTTTCATTTATTACTTTTGTATGATTCACTATTTCTCGGCTAACTTTACAGGTCTCTGGATATGCAATTAAGCTCCTCCAATAAAGTGTATGTAATTGTGTGTGTGTGTGTGTGTCTGTGTGTCTGTGTGTGTGTGTGTGTGTGTGTGTGTGTCTGTGTGTATGTGTGAGTGTGTGTGTGTGTGTGTGATTTAACAGAGAAGACATGCTCTCAGCCAAACTTGCCAACTTCCTTTTGGTAGTGGTTGCTAGCTCTTCATTTAATGCCACCAGATGTGGATGCAACCACTCTTACATGCTGAGCCTTCCCTCCAGCTCTATTATTTCTTTTCTTTTTCATTTCATTGGAAATTAGCCTCCCTCAAGTTCTCAGGACATGGAGATAATACAACCACATTGTGTTCCGGAAGAAAACACAAATGATGTCTCATCCAGTTCCTGACAGAGCCATTACCCTCCTCTGAAACCTCACAGCCCAGCCTTTGCTGGCAGTGTTTTTATGAACAATCTGCTCTTCTGAACTTCCACCAAAGTGGCTCATTAAGCCTTATTCACAACATTCCAGGCCTTTCTTAGACCATAGGTACAATCTCTTCCAATTTCTCTGACAGATGAATTTCAAAGGCCTGTAAATCACATGTCTGGATTTATCTTAACAACCTTATTTATTAGGTCTATTTTTCTGTATTAGTCAATTTTCCCACTTTTGTGTAGCATATTTCCCAACAAATGCAACTTAGGGAAAAAAGGATTTATTTCATCTCAGATTTCAAGGGGAAAGAGTCAATCATAATAGTAAATGCATGATAAGAAGAACATGAGGCAGCTGGTCACATGACATCCAACATCAGGAAGCAGAGAGAGATGACTGGTAGTTCTTTCTCAGCTTGTTTTTCTCTTTCTCCCCTTTTATTCATTCTTGATCCCCAGCCCATGGTAGTACTCACATTCAGAGTGGCTCTTCCCTTCTAAGTGGTTCTTTCTAGGTAGGAACACACATGCACACACCATGCATGCATAAGAGATAGGTAGAAAGAGAGAGAGACAGAGAGAACTTGACCTTCCAGGTTATTAAAAAAATAAGTCAACTTGAAAATGAAGGTTAACTGTCACAAAAGGCAGAAATATTTTTCATGAACTAATAGAAAATCTTGGCATTGATGTCTTTCCTTCCTTCAGAATTGAAATTCTAACTCCAGTGAATAAAGAGTACATATTTATATAAATAAGCTATTAAAGATTTGAATAAAGTTTGGGGCAAGAAGTTTGTAGCTGTGTACAGTTAGATTCTATAGTCCACAATTACTTTCTTGGGTTCAGTCTGTTTAATATGTTTTATTTGTCAAATTCATTTTATGAGTATGCTGGAGAAAAAAATAAAATTAAGTATTTTAAAACCATGTTTTCCTTTTTCAATTACTGCTCTAAGACATTAAATCCTGTTTCTAAAACACAGTGCCTTTTAAAAATATCTTTTATAAAACTCTAATATCCTCTCACCCACTTGTAAAAATATAACAATAAAATGATCAAAGATCAAAGGTTAGTGGGTTCCGGATCTAAAACCCCTTTCCCCACTCAGCTGCTTCTTCATTCCCTGAGAAATGTTGCTTAATTTAGAAAAAAAAAAAGTTGCAATGAGGCTGCTCCCCTGAATTCAGAGGAAAAGGACCCAGCAATAATTTGCAGGTGATTGAAAGGCTGTGTTTACTCTTAGGATTTCCTGAGCTCACCAATTTTAACAATGGAGCTTAACTACTTTTGATTTCAAGAATTGCACCCAACTTAGATTCTGAAAAACTCTTTAGAGAAGAGGTGTATCGAGGCTATAAATGAGAAGTACACAGACTACTTCCTCATCCTAGGAGGGAAAAGCCAAATAGAACATGAAAGAGATGAACTGGCAGAGATTCATGTAGGCTGGGAGCTACTTGCTCCTCTAATTCAACTCTTGGAATGTATTCATACATATTGAGAAACAATAGTCTCAGACAAGTCTATAGTTTTTGCTGTTTCCAAGTTGGAAAATAAAATAATAAAAAACTATGTGAGACTTTTAACTTTTTTTCTCATTGCAAAAGAATGTAAGTAATACTTGCAAACTTTAATGAAAAATATTTCTGAGTACATACAAATTATTTTTATGTATAATGCATATAAACATTGACTCACAGTATAAAACTACTTTACTAAGAAAAAGATATTTGAAACTTGGTTTAAAACAGCATCATTTTAGTTTAAAGGAACAGTTTGGGAAAGGTAACATTTATCTAATAAGCTATTAACAACTATTTTTATTGAATATTTTTGATATCTGCGATTGAACATGCATAGTACATGTGAGAAATTCTAAAAAATATATATTTTTGTAACTGAATAAAAAATGAGAGAGAGATTCTGTAAAAAAGGGAGACTGAGTTGGAGGAGGTGTTAAGAGATAAAGAATGACAGAGAGAGACACAAAAGAAGGAAGTGTGGTCGATATGCCCAGTGATGCTCCATTAGAGATGACTGATTAACCCGATGCCACCAGATGCCGACTACAGAAAGCCCTCTGGCTAGACTGACTTACTGCGTCTACTTCCCCTCTCAGTACTGCAATCCTGTCTATCTTGAACCACCTTAGGTCTTACATGTGCTATCTCGGTCTCTGCTAGTACAGGTTCTTAAGGGCAAAAGGGACCAGCCAGTCAGGGTAGAAGAGATCCTTCCATGATATAGGAAACAAGATCCACATAAGCCAGAGCGGCACAATTGCCAAATTAATGAAAATATGCTCTCAAATCCTTCCCTGGCTTTCAGTGTTAATCCCCATTTCCCATGGTGAAGACATAAAATTCTAATTTTGCTAATCCATTTTGTGCTCTACAACAGACATGATAAAATATAAAAGTGGCTTCTACAATTCTCAGTCATATACTGAAAGAAGCTCAGGAATTTCCCTATCCCTGAAGTAAATTTCTAAACTTTACCTCAATGAATACACTCACAAGCTCTTCTTCTTTTTTCTCTTATTTCACTTTTATTTAGTGACCTCTTCACCAGTTAGGATAGCTTCACTAATCAAGACAAGTTTTAAAATCAGCAAACCAAATTCAGACAATCCAGAAAACGTTTAAAGAGTCCATCCAAGGGACACACTTGCCTAGAGTCCTGTTACTGTCAATCTCTCTATCAGTTAGGGTTCTGTGGGGAGCAAATGCAGTCCAACTAGAAGTGACTGAACCTTTATAAAGACTGTTTCTGCAACATTTGCTGTTGCTGGTGAGCTTCATGGAGCGGTGTCGCCGTGCATCTGGTGGTGAGGCAGACCTCATTTTGGAACAGTACAGCTAGCAAACAGAAAGAAAACTGAGCATGGAAGCAAGAATGATGGGGCAGGCAGGAGCCTGGGAGGGACAGGACCGATGGGTCCAACCCTCTTTTTCGCCTTGGCCATGGGGGAGTTCTTACCGGTTACTAGCACAAATGAAGTAAGAGGGAATGTAAACACCTAAATGCTGTCCTGAATTTCGTCGAAGTGAAATACAGCTGCAGCGAAATTGTGGGTGATTGTAGACATGCTGAATTATTTTGGTCTTTGCTTTCTTCATAGTAGTCTAGAATTCTCTCCATTGAACTCTACAGTTTTTGAAGTGCAATCATTTGTCTGTTTCCATGGAGGATTTAAAAATTCTTTTAAAATCTCTGTTATCCCTTATGTTAGAGTGTGTGCTGCAGCAAACACTCAAAAGGCAGCTGTAAGTTTATTCTTATGAATTTATATTTTTGGTTTAAATATAGCTTTTTAAAGAAAATAAAAACAATTGTTTCATGTACATTTTTATAAAGACATTGGGACCAGGAAACAAGTAAGCCCAGAAATTTGGAACAATTTTAAGGAGAAATATGTTTTTAAATCAGCTACGCATTTGATAAAATTCTATGCTTAAAACAAGTATGCATTGGGTAGTGTGATTAATTCTTAAAAATAACATATAATTCAATAGCAATTTATTCTATCTCTTATAAAGACGTGAATTGTATACATCTAACAACTGGATAAAAGCCTTTATTATTTATGTCTGGATTATCCCATTAAAATCACTACATTTTGTCTATTGCTGTCTTTTTTCTTCCCTTTTGTGCTGTTGTTTTGTAGTGTCCTATTTTCCTGTTTTGTTTGCAACGATCTGCTGTTTTGTCTATAGTATTCTCCATTTTATGCTTATGTGATAAATCTGGCACAGTTTCTGTAATTAAATACAGATGTTACTTCTGTATATAACCATTCATCACAAGGAATAGATTTTTTTAGCTTTTTTTTTTCTCAAGGCAAGAAGAATATCAGTATAGGCATATCAGAATACACTAACTTTGTGGACTTATATCTTAAAAGCATCATTGTGTGCTAAATTTAGACAATTGGGTGATAAGGCTAAAATAACGTGTGTGTGTGTGTGTGTGTGTGTGTGTGTGTGTGTGTGTGTGTATGCACGCGCCCGTGCATGCGTGCATGTGCTTACACAAACATTCATGAGTCAGAATGCAACCGTGTACACTGTTGAGTTCACATAGAGATCGGAACTCATGTCCCGTGCCTTTCACAATAACACTATGCCTTGACATAAGCAGTCAGTTCATCGGTTCACCTTGGCTTATTTGCCCAAAGATTTTCCTGTCTCAGCTTCACAGTGCTGGAGTGCCAGGCTTTTATGCTTTTAACCTGTGTGCTGGGGATGGTATTCAGGTGCTCATGCTTGTATAGCAAGCAAACACTTAAGGACTTAACTCTCTCCCAGTCCCTAGGAAGAGGAGCTTTACTTCTTTTTCTAGTAACCTTCACAAAGACAGGACATGGAAGAAACAAGACTGGATGAAATGAGATGGGAAAAGTTCATCAAATTTTCGTTTATTTTTATGGTTAAAATAATTGTTTTAATAAACATAAAATTGCACATTTATGGAATACTGTTATGTTTAAATATAATATATATAAGTTATATATAATGTTCAAACTGGGGTAATCAGTTATCTTCTCAAACGATTATCATATTCTGGGTTCAAAACATTCAAAATTCTGTTTTATTCTAGTTTTTTAAAAATATTCAGTACATCTTCATTGTTTAAAGCCTAATTTTAAGCATTATTTTACTACATTTATAAAGCAATTAAAGGAGAAATCAAAATTATTTTCCAGGTTAAAATAAACAATGTGAATTACTAAGAAGAAAAACAAATGGATACAATGAAATTAGCTGAAAAATGATTTTCAGTAGCCCCGAAACAAGAAAACTCTACTTACCTGTTATATGTGCCAAATTCTTGTATATTTACAGAAAAGCTGAATATGTAAGGTATGGGGAACGAGGAATGCTTTGTCATCACTGGTGATACGGCCATGATGTAAAATGGAAAAAAGAAAGAATATTCAACAAAAGGAGCTGGCATAACAGGATATAAACATGTAGAAGAATGAAAATAGATCCATATCTATTACCATGCACAAAATTCAAGTCCAAATGGATCAAAGACCTCAATATAAAACCAACCACAGTGAACCTCATAGAAGAGAAGATGGGAAGTACACTTTAACGCATTGGCATAGGAGACCACTTTCTAAGTATAACTCCAGTAGCACAGACACTGAGAAAAACAATTAATGAATGGGACCTCCTGGAACAGGAAAGCTTTTGTAAAGCAAAGGACACAATTAACAAGACAAAATGGCAGCCTACATAATGGGAAAAGATCTTTACCAACCCCCCATCAGACAGTGGGCTGATCTCCAAAATATACCAAGAACTCAAGAACTTGGTCATCAAAAGAACAAATAATCCAATAAAAATGGGGTACAGTTCTAAACAGAGAACTCTCAGCAGAGGCATCTAAAATGGCTGTAAGACACTTAAGGAAATGCTCAACATCCTTAGCCATCAGAGAAATGCAAATCAAAACAATTCTGAGATTCCATCTTACACCTGTAAGAATGGCCAAGATCAAAAACACTGATGACAACTTATGCTGGAGAGGATGTGGGGTAAAGGGATCACTTCTGCATTGCTGGTGGGAATGCAAGCTGGTGCAACCCCTTTGGATGTCAGTGTGGTGATTTCTCAGACCCAGAAGGACAAATATAATATGCACTCAGTTATAATGGCTTTTAGACATAAAAGAAAAGCCAGCCTACAATTCACAAACCCAGAGAACCTAAACAATGAAGAGGACCCTAAGAGAAACATGCATGGATCTAATCTGTGTGGGAAGTAGAAAAAGACAAGATCTCCTGTGTAAACTGGGAGTGTGGGGATCATGGGAAAGGGTAGAAGCAGAGATGAGAGGAAGGGAGGGAAGCAGAGAAAAATATATAGCTAAATAAATAAATAAATAGAATTTAACAGAAAAAAATGTAATGGTCTAATTTATTTGGTGGAGAAAATTTCAAGAAAAGGTAACGGTACTGAGAAAGCAACTATTTTTGTTAAAGAGATCAGCACCCCAAAGACAAATATATAACCTGTGTTATACATTGCACAACAGCAATGCCGTCCTGAGGTTCAAGCCCTGTCTCTCAGATTCCACAGGTCCAAATTCATTTGAAGAAAGAAAGCCTAAACTGAAGGCCTTCCATACTGCTCCAAAGCAACTACACAGGAAAGCATTTCCCCAATTTCAGCAAAGGTAACCATAGCCCAAGGGAGCCAGGCTCCATAATAAAATGTTTGAAGAAACTGGCAGTGTTATCCACAGAATCCTGATTTGGGAAGCATAGAAAATACAAGATTGAGGAGGATCATAGAGTCAGAGAACAGCTGAGGCTAGGCAATGTGTGATAAGGTTGGAGTTCCTTTAAGGAGGCCTTGAGAGGCTGCTGTATGAGTCTCTTTGCTACAGAGACTCTTTGCTATAGTGGTAGAGATACCAGAGATGTGTTAAGTTCACTAAGAGAGTTATAGATATGGAGTAAGCCTGCCAAAGAAACTATGTCTGCTGCCGGTAGCACAGTTGGAATGATGGGGCTTCCAAGTCCTTCGACCAATTTTGTTACAAATCCCAGACACCAGACACAAAGCTCAAAGATTTGGTATCCTTTGCTGATAGATTTTAGACTTATTTCACTCCAATTACTTACTGCTATGTTTGGATTCTCCTATTTTAGAATGCAGTTTTGGATTTTAGATTGCTTGGATTCTCCCATTTTAGAATGCAATTTTTATTTTATACCATTATATTTTATATGTATTGCATGGGTTGAATAAGAACGACCCCCATAGGCTCATATATTTGAATGCTTAGTCAGCACAGAGTGGAAATATTTGAAAGGATTGGGAGGATTAGAATGTATAGCCTTTTGGAGTAGATATGACCTTGTTAAAGAAAGTGTGTCACTAGGGGTGGACTTTGAGGTTTCAAAAGTTTATGCCAGGCCCAAGTCCTCTCTCTCTCTCTCTCTCTCTCTCTCTCTCTCTGTTTTTTTCTCTCTCTCTCTCCATTCTCTTTCTCCATTCTCTCTCTCCGCTCTCTCTCTCTCTCTCTCTCTCTCTCTCTCTCTCTCTCTCTCTCTCTCTCTCTCTCTCTCTCTCTCTCCTACCTATGAGGATGCAGCTCTCAACTACTGCTCCAGCACCTGCCTGCATGCTGACATACTGTGCCATCACGATAATGTGCTAAACATCTGAAACTGTAAGCAAGCCCCAAAGAAATGTTTTCTTTCATAAGAGTTGCTTTGGTTACTGTGTCTCTTCACAATAGAGCAGTGACCAAGAAAAATACTCATAGTTAAAATAGTTTGGACTTTTGAAACAATTAAAAATTTTAAAGATTATGAGGATTTTTAAAGTTGGACTCGTGCATTTTACATTATAACATGTTCATGAACCTATGTGGACATGGGAAGAATACAGTTTGAAAGTGATGTGGATGTCAAGATAACAAGGATTAGAATTAGGATCATTGCTATTGTCAACCTGATGGGATCTAGAATCACCTGGGAGATAGGTCTCTGGACATGCCTTTGGGGGATTATTTTTGATGACATTAATTAAGGTGAGATTTGCACACTCTAGGTGGCCTCATTCTGTGGCTGGGATCCTGGACTATATAGTGGAGAAAGAGAGCTGGGCAGCAGCACGCATTCATTCATTGCTTTGTTGTCTTTTTCCCATTATAGCGCCTGCAGTGTGACTGGCTGCTTTATAAGCAGAGTATACTTTCTCCCTTTTAGTACTTTTGTCAGATTATTTTATAATAGCAAGGGGGAAAGACATTTTTAAAGTAATATTTAAAAAGTCAGTGTCCTAAAGAGAAGAAATTTGAAATATCTTAACCAAATTACTTTTATAAATTTATTTTTATGTATATCCAAGACCAAAAATATTAAGACCTAAATGAACATTTCAAAAAAGATGAGGTAGATATAATAAGTAATTATTAAGCACTGTATTGCAAATAAATGTAAACACCATTGTTTCCTTGGTAGTATATAAAAGCGTTAGTACATCCTATAATCTATAAATTTTATATAAAACTTCAGTTCTTATAATCTATTAAACTCTCTGTTTTAGCTTAGTCAAAGGAAAAGAACAGATTCAGAAAGAAAAATAGACTGCCAAGTGTTAGTGTTATGCTAAGTATAGTTAGATATTTGGCAAATTGAAATCCACAACTCTACAAATTTCAGTATTTGAAACCCCCCCCCCAACACAGTCTATAAATAGGTAAGTTGAGAGAAGAGAAGAAGTGTGTACTTAAGTGACTACACCAGCAGCAAACAATGGAGCAGGCTGATCTAGTTCAGGAGCTAAGTGCTGGCCAAGTGTGTGGAAGGCTCCATGGTTCAACACTCACCTTTGGAAAGCAAAATCCATGTAATTGTTACAAACATTCTTGAAGAAGCAAGGAGAAGAGAATGTGCCTGTGGAATCCAGTAAGAGCTGGAGACCAAGAGCAATCTCCTTGAATCCCCTGCAGCCCTGAAAGAATGTAGACCCCGCCCAAAGGAGAGATGGGTGTCAGGAAGGAAAACACAAGACATCCTCAACTCTTTTGCTTTTCCACTCTCTTATCACTTGCCACTGCTTCCAATTTCTTTAATGAAAAGCCTGTTACAGTTAGAAATAACCCTCTGCAAAATAAGGGGAGGGGAGGGAAATAGAAAAAGGGAGGAAGGACAAATGAGAAGGAAAAAAGAAAAAAAATGCTTAAAGGAAAACCAATACATTCTACAATTACATGCACTTTCATTAAGACATAATAAAAATATTTAATCTACAGTTTTCCGTCAAAGCTCACTGGCTTCCATGTCAATTTGCATGGTGTCCGTGAGAAGAAACGAAGATTAAAGAGAAAATGTAATTGAATCCAAAATACTTGAATGCATTACGAGTTAACGTTTTGAAAATGAAAATAAAACTGTTGCCCCCAGCCTCCAATACAACTTTTCATTTATTACTTCCATATCAGTATTTATATTTATTTGAAAGGTTGTCCATCTTAGCTCCTTCTAAGCCATCTCTTCAAATTTTGTTAGTTCAATGAAAGGAGACAATAAAAAAAATAGTCTATAAGACAAAGAGTATGGCTAATTATCTGCATATACCCATATCACCTTTTATAAGTAAATTAGCATTTAATTATATAGTGCTTTCTATTTCTCTTAATCTGGTATTTTTCTTATTTTTGAAGTGGGAGGAGCCACTTCTTTTTTTTTTCTGGTTTTTCGAGACAGGATTTCTCTGTAGCTTTGGAGCCCATCCTGGAACTAGCTCTTGTAGATCAGGCTGACCTCGAACTCACAAAGATCCGCCTGCCTCTGTTTGCCGAGTGCTGAGAATAAAGGCGTGCGCCACCACGGCCCGGTCTAATCTGGTATTTTTCTAGCATACGCTGCTTATTTTCAGTATTTAAAGACAAAGAGCAAAATAATATCAGCCCACTAGAGAGCTAGGCTCAGAGCGTATCTATGTGTATCATACAGAGTATCACATAGTACCCAGGCACAATACTCTTCAAACATGAAGGTAATTGATGAATTTCTGAGCCCGTATTCAGGAATTCTGAGTACTACTCCACATACAGAATAGCCAGCACTGACTAATAACACATTGTTTATTTAATGTTTTCAAGTAATCAAACGTAGATTGATAATTCTTCCTAGACTTTAATATAAGAGTGAAGAGAACCTGGGGTTCCATCTAACTAGATATACTAATAATGGAAGTAACTCACATGGATATTAATGAATATCTCAAATAATCCTTTTTGTACTAACAACTGTGCTTCAAATTTTAAATTTCTTACAGATAAATATGTAAGCAGCCAAGGAAACTAAAATCTATTGCAAGCATGCCTATTGTAGGCCCAGATCTAATATATGTGCTAGTAGGTTGCTGATTAATTTGACATAATACCAGAAATACACTGCACGATATTTGGGATTGGATTTCTTATGACTCTAAAAATTCCTTTCAAGCAATTCAGAAATAAAAAAAAAGGACTATCATCTGACGTTTTCAGAGAACATAACAGTTTCTGGACACACAATTCATCCTAACAAAAGCCCCATGCTCAAAGAATTCCCTAGCTAAGGATGTCACCTCAAACATTTATGTAATTATTGATACAGCCATACCAGAAGCATGCTATGAAAACACTGTGATGAAGCATCCATGTTTATCACTGTGCCTCCCCATTGCTTTTCGATTCACTGTGGTATGGTCTATTTTAACTGGTATTTTTGTAAGAGGTTGTCCCAGCCTAGGTCAACTCGCTAAAACTTCAAGTTAGAAGTTCAGTGTGCTAGTCGAGTTTCATAAAAAGCGGAATGTGAGGATTGATTTTAATCACAAGCAAACATACATTGAGTTTAACTTCTTGCATGCCGCAGCAGCCTAGAACCTGTTTTCTAAATTATTTGTTAATAATATTTAGAAAAGTAATAACATATGAGCAAAGTAGCCATACCCTTGCCTCTGTGTTGCATTAAGGCAGCCCACCTTTTGTGATAGTTGTTTTCCTAAAATGACCACAATGAGTAGGCGGAAGTTGCCTTTCTGAGTTTATGAGCCTTAATTTGGAAGTCTTTTGAATTGAAGTGTCTCTCTCTCTCTCTCTCTCTCTCTCTCTCTCTGACTGCCCTCCTGCTCACTCCTAGTGAACCACATAGGAGTCTTTGCTTTAATTAATTAGGGTATAATTAAACAGCAGGTAGCAGGCAGAAGCCGAGAGTCACTTCCATCTGTTCCATGGGGGTCTCAGGATGACAGCTCGAGTCCCCCATGCATTTTACCTTAAGCAGTTTTTGTATTTTAATTTCCAGCGATCTCTTATAAATTGCTCTTATAATTTCACCGGATAATTTAACACTTCAAATTGGAGTCCCTCCAGCATTTACCCTGAAAATATACAAAGATGATTATGAAGGGGATGCGAACATTTAGATCAGCAAACACAATTAAAAGAATGTATCATACACTTATTAAATGTGGAGTGGGGGGTAGACACCCTTCCATGACGGTAATCAATTTTAATTTGAAGAGAGAGGTAATTTAAAAACACAGGAAAGGTTAGTGGTGTTTCAGAATACGATGATGGCATTGGTTTCAGGGAGGCTTGGCTACTCTGTTTCCAGTCTAAACAGCATCCTTGAACTTTCAAAGCCAGGAATGTAAAGCAATTGCTGAAAGAATTGACTTAAAATATTTCTAAAATTTCAGAGTAAAATAGTAATACTTTGTACTCAAATACTACTACACTTGCTATTTCATCATTTACAAAAATTAATCACATCGTTTAAAAGAAATTTTAAGTTTCTTGAGTAGTAGATTCAATCATTTATCTCTATAAGTAAAGAGAAAAGTCAATCAATATTTGGTCATCACCAGCCATTCAATCTGCTATTTGGTTTTCTTGGTCGCTGTATGAATCTCTACTCCTTGGTGGCAATATGTTCCATGTTACAGAAGGCTAAGTCTTTAAATGATTGTCAAGATCACAGTGTGGTACAGTTTGGAAGTAAAACTGTTGTGTTCAGGTTTGGCTTCAGGTTCCTTCTACTAAATATAAATGGCTTTGATGATGTCGTGTGGGGTGAGCTATGAAGTGAGATGGGATCCAAGTCTGTGATGTAGTCTTGTTTTATCTAGAGATCAGAAAAATAAACAATGAATCCCTTACAGTTATTATCCATTAAACTTCAGCTTTAACATTAAAAGAATAAAAATAGATGTAATTACCAAAATGCCATCAATTGGATTGGTTTAATCATAATATGCTAACTGAATGGGGGAATAAACACAAAGATGTCTCTACTTAAGGTATTTCAAACTTTATTTTTATTATATTTTTCATTCTTTAAAACAATTTTCAAATTAAAATATATTTTATCATATTCCCCCTCCCCCAAGTCCCTCTAGTCCCACCAACTTTAAGTGCTTTCTCAAAAAATAAACAAAAATCCAATACAACATCAAAAGCAAGAACAAAATAAAACCACATAAAAAAAGCTACAAAATATTTTGGCAGCATATTGTGTTTGTTGTGGAAGAGGCAAACGGCACGACAGGAGCCTGTCGTAGAAGTGTGTTATCGAGACAGGAAGATCAGGGATTAATCTTTGTGCTAAGGTGAGAGCAGTGAGTTAAACATGATTGGAGAGAGGGAGAGAGTTTCTCAACGCAAGAAAAGAAACAGATAAGCTAGGCCGCCAAAGGTGTCTGAAAGTGTGGGTGGGAGAATTATCAGACTCTTGCAGTCCTCACAGAGGTGCACAGTGGCCAGCTGCTGGTTGCCCAGAGATGACGTGAGAAGGTTCCAGAGACACACCCCAGGACTTCACAGTGCTTTCTGTGGTGCTGCAGATCCCAGCTGTTTCTGTGCATACATAAAACGCGGTGTGAAAAAGACAAACATACTTGGGCTTGAATAAGATTTTTCTTGGCTCATGTGAAACCTTACTTTCTACCATGCATAGCTTCGTTTGTTTGTTTTGCCAGGAAGCATCAATGCTATGGATTTAATGCAAAGATTGCAAGTCGTTAGTCTTCCTGCCAGCAGCTGACAGAATACATTTTAGAAAAATTTAAAAAGACCAACATTCTTACTTAGCTTCTCTAGGAACATGCATTATAAGCCCAATGTCCTTTATTTATGGCTAGAAACCAAATATGAGTGAGTACATCCCATGTTCCTCTTTTTGGGTCTGGCTTACCTCACTCAGGATAGTGTTTTCTATTTCCATCCATTTGTATGCAAAATTCAAGAAGTCCTTGTTTTTTACTGCTGAGTAATACTCTAATATGTATATATTCCATACTTTCTTCATCCATTCTTCCGTTGAAGGGCATCTAGGTAGGGAACCCTTATTGCTCTTAGAGCAGATGAGGGAGGGTGACGTGATCGGGGGAGGGGGAGGGAAATGGGAGGCGGTTGCGGGGAGGAGGCAGAAATCCTTAATAAATAAATAAATTTTAAAAAAAGACCAACATTTTGAATGCTTTTACATTTTGCAGTGGTATTTGTCTTATTTAGAATAGCAATTAATTGTGCCATCTACCACTTCACTGTGATTGGCTTCGATCAGCTGACTTTCTGTTAATGTGAGGCAGGAGGTGGCATTTTTGTCTATTGTCACCCATCATAATACTTAGTTAAGTAAATGTGGAGATGTTTTATTGCTATGACTATGTAATTGTTCTTCACCAATCACGTGGTTTTTATTAGTACGTAATTTGATTTCTTTTTTCTTCCCACCTACTTTAGCAGATTTTAAAAGTTATTGGTGTGAAACATTCTGTATTTTAAGTGCTATTTTTCTATTCTCATTTCTTTAGTTGGAGTTACAGAGTAGTTTGATCAATAAAACCTTACAACTTTTTCATTGATTTTTTTTAATTTGGGAAGCAAACTTTTAAATTTCTAAAACGTATTTTCTTCTAATCCTATGGCTCTTGTAGTCATAAACCCTCTGATAAACATTAAACAAGACACTCCTGATGGTTAAACACCCGAGATTAAAAATAAAAATGAGCAAACTACATTTGGTCCTCAAAACATTTTCCCCCTTGGAGCCTAAAGCTCACTGATTCACTTAAACTGGTTATTCTCTGAGTCACAGGGATCTGCTCATCTCTGCTTCCATGGTGCCAGGTTTCAGGGTCCTCGTGGTCTGACAATTTTACATGGGATGGTGGGGTTTTAACTCAGGTCTTCATGCTTGTGCCGCAAACAGTTTACTGTAATTCATCTCCATGGCCTCATTTTTATTTATTATATATGCAAATTAGAAGTTTCTTTATGCTATTTTCATGCATACCTGTTTTTGACTGACTTCTCCATCCCTCCCTCATCTCCCTTATCCCACTACCTACTTAAATCTTTGATGTCCCAAATTCCTTTTGCACTTTCATATCACATGTGTTTATTACCACCCTATACATCAATTTTAAGATTCATTTGACCCTTCTCAGGGAACTCTTTATAGTTTTCTGCCTTTTACCCACATTCATTTGCACATGAATACACACTCACACACGCAGGTTAACATCTACCTATGAATGAAAACAGCTTGTTCTTCTGTGTTTGCATTGCCTCACTTCATATAATATTTTCAATTCCATACATCCTCCTGCAGTTTCATTTTTATCTATAGCTGAATAAAATTCCATTGTGTATGAGACACATTTTTATTACCCCATTCATCTGTTGATTGACATTTTTGGCCAATTTAATAAACACAAATTCTAAGTCACTAGTTATTTTGGAATGTAATATTTAGAGGAATATGTAAGCAATTTTAAGAAAAGTTGAGTGTTCTTAATCACTTTTGATTCTGCAACCTTTGAGGCAAGTCTCCCATTTGGGACCTTTCTTCTCGCCTCTAATGCTTAAATATTGATGATGATATAATGCATGTGATTTTTCTTTTGTAAGCAACATCGGATACTTTCTACATAAAAGCCGGTTTTTTCCATCCTGGAAATATTATAGTATTTCTTTGACAAAGTCCTATCTTTAGGTTTCTTAGAAAATGCCTCCTAATGATACACTTCTATACTAATTTCTTGTATTTTGACTTAGTAAAAACATTTATTTATTTATTTGTGTGTGTGTGTGTGTGTGTGTGTGTGTGTGTGTGTGGGTGGGTGCGTGCGTGTATGCCTGTGCATTAAGACTGAGTAAGAAGTTCAGAGGGCAACTTGAAGGGGGTTTGGCTATCTCCTGCTACCATGTGGATCCCAGGGATCACACCAACCGTGAAGGTTTGGTAGAGAACACCTTTACCTTCAGAGCCATCATGTTGACCTGTGTTTTGATGTTTTATTCTGATCTCCTCCCTAATATCTTTTAAACTTGAGATAACTTCTTCAAAATTATTTTAAAATTCTTATTTATTTTTATTTAAGTGTATGAATGTTTGCCTGAATATATGTCTGAGCATGCAGTGCATTCAAGATCCATAGAGGTCAGAAGAATGTGTCGGAACCCCTGGAACTGGAATTACAGATGGCTGTGAGCTGCCATGTGGGCGCTGGATATTAAACCCAGGTCCTTGGAGGAGCAGTCAGTGCTCTTAACCACTGAGCTATCTCTCCAGCCTGATAGTAACTTTTATTCATACATCTTGTAAGTTCCAAGTCAATTCCACATAAGTAGCTTGGATTTCTAATTTTTTTTTTTGGACATAGAAATAAATCCTAGTAATCAGTTACACCCTCGCATATATGTCACATAAACACAGAAACTCAGATAGTTATAATGAAAGACTTTTCGGAAAACGTTATCTGATCTTATAATGTTCATTTATTCTGATATTTTATGGATTTTTATTTTAATGTAAATTTTACTCATTTACTTCCCTATTCATCATTGAGTTAACCATAGTTTGACTAAAAGGTGAATCAGGTTACATTGCTACAATATGACAAACAAGTGCTTAGTATTTATTGTGTCACCTAGTGTCTATCGGTCTGTCTCTAAGGCTCATCAGTTGCTGTACAGATGGTTCTAAATTCTTCCCTGGCAAATACACTCTGTGGGACACTTTTCACCTTGTCAGGTGGTGGCAAACTTCTCATACCATTATCCTCTGTCCTCTATTTCACGTTAACATTTATTTTGGTCTTTTAACTTATTACAAACTTCCTGTTATAACTGGTAGCATAAAATCAAAATTACTTCAAATTCAGTTCCTATAGACCGCAAGGAATAAAGGATGTTTCCAGGTAGTGACAAGTGAGGTGGGATTCTCAGCTCCACCACAGATTGCGACCATCAAGCCACAGTTGATTTTCACACACCAACAGGCAACTCCATTACAAACTCATTATTAAATCAATCCACGTTAAAGCAATCTAAGTCTCGTGGTCATTCCCCTGACCAGTTTGGCCTGGTTATTGTTATCCTTATTCAGCTCATGTTTGGGTAATCATATTGGTGAGACATTATTATACAGACTGAGCATGTCATGTTAGGAGTATATGTATAGATATATACATATATGCATGTAACAACAATCAATGAAAAAAGAAGTTATGAATTTCAAAGATTGGAAAAGGGTATAAGGGAAGGTATGGAGGAAAGGAAAGGAAGGTGAAATGATGTAATTGTATTATATATACTTTTAAAACTAAAACAAAACATATGTAATTCCTTAATTATGATGCATGCCGATCACTGATCAAACCGCACGTCTCCCATCCACTTAGGATCTCATGAAGATGGAACATTAGTCATCTTAAATCTTATGCTCATTCTTCTGGAGAGAAAGGAAATACTTCAGAAGCTTGTCATAGCTACTGTTGCCTCGGACCAAAAGGGATATAATGACCTTCTCATGGCTTTAGCCAGAATGGTTCTCAGCTACTATGAGCCCATTAGAAGTATGGTTGTGTCCAGACTTTTAAAATGAGGGGAAAAATATTTCGTCATGCCACACTAATCACATAGGTATTCGGCGACTCCGTGCCACCCTATCAGCTGAATTCCTTATTCCTCAGCTCTTCCACAAACTGTGAAGCTCGCTGAACACTTTCCCTTGAGAAAGATCCTCATATGCACGGAGACTACCATGTCAGTGTGTCGAAGGTCTCAATGATCACTGTTTTCCTTCCTACAAACCCAGGTCTCGCTCTTGCCACTCTTTGTGTTAGTGGCTTTGCTCAATATGGTTGCTCTGTCATCACGTTACTCTAGCAGTATTTTGGAAAAGGACAGAGTTACGTTTTATGTTGCCATTGCTCTGTTCTGATAGGCTTTTGGCACACCCATTATGCATGCAAGTTATGACATATTTAAAAAGAAAGTAGGAATGATGAATTCCTTATTTATAGATATGATACATTAAAATCATCTTGAGATTCCCTTTGTTCCCTCTGCTTCATCAAAATGAACTGCAATTCTGTACTACGGTAAAGGGTACATGCAGAAGATTGGGATCCTATAAGATTACAATGGGCATCATGGCAGGACACAGCATTATTCACACACTTGTGATGAAGCAAACCAACTGTAGTATGAGTTACATGAGGGCATAGGTCATAAGAGCACTTGATAATAATAAGTGATGTTTCGGGTTAGTGCATTTTCTATGCATTTTTTAATCATTGTTCAGGTATACGCTCCTACTCATAAAAATGTTTACTGTAAAAGTGTGCTATATTACATGAGCAGCATCCTTCTTCATCTCATGACTATCTCCTCTTGATGATACCATTTCTCTTATGTTTTATTGACTATCATGTTGTTTTGGTCTACATGAACCTAGGAATAACAGGTTATCATTTACATATACAGAAGTAAACCTTCCCCACTGTCTTATTCAAGACATTTCTCCCAGATATTTCCTACCAAGGGGCTGCATTTTAACTCCTCAACTTAAAATCTGTTTCTGGTTCTCTTTGACATAGCTCTAGATGTCTAAAGAAAAAACCAAAGTATTTGTTGAGGCCAAATGTAGGTGCCAGATGATGCACAGTTTCCTCCAATTCTCTAAATTATCTCACTAATTCTAGTCCACCTGACCCTATGCCGAGCACACCCTTCAACTTTAACTCCATTCTCTCCAAAGCAGAATGCCTTTCCATAAGACTCAAGACAGATGATGCTCCTCTAGGACCAAGCTGATCTGGTGTCCACGTGAAGAACCACCCATCCCCACATCCCAGCAACAAAACAACCTATTCTTTAGAGATCTTTGTAACAAACGTCTTATTTAATGTCTTATTTCATATGACACAGAAAGCAAGGGCTGCCTGATGATTGTACCGCTCCTAATGCTGAACAAAGCACCTGTGAGTAAAGGAACCATCACCCATGTGTCTCCTGAATGCTCCAGGAGAGAGATTCTCACGCATAACTTCAAATACCTCAATTTCTCAGAATTAAATCAATTAATGCAGCCTTTTAGTAATGCTATCTCCTGCTGTAACCTATAACAGGCTTGGAAGGTTGTTCGTTGTAATTGGATATGCCAAAAGATCCCGCTGTTCTGATTCTCTATGGGCAATGTTGACAGCTGGCCAGCTGGCAGGCACCCAGAAATTCTGCTTCTACGTATTAAATGCTACCCCAACCGCCACATCTTATAGATGCCAACACAGCTATGGCGTTTTGTTGGACTGGTTTGCTTATAGCTGTAATTATATACAAACAGCTATTTCTTAGGAAATGTGTATCAGTTACATTAACTTAGAGCTTGGATTTTAGGGACCAAGTGGTTACTATTTACTGTTTAAACTATGCTTCCTAACTTTGATTAAACCTTTTTCTCTGTAATTTTAATGATTCTGTTATGTGGGAGGGTCGGCTTATTCCTTGAAGAGTTTTAATTTGCTATGATTTTTAAAGCACCAAATTCAAAACTGTAATAAGGGACATATATATCATATTAAGCTAAAATAAGTCAGCCAGTAAGCAAATAAGTGCCAAGTCCTAGAGGCAAGTGACATGGAAACCAAATGAATTCTAGCCTCAGAGGTGACAAAGCCCTGATTCTCCAGCATGCTTGGAGGAGGCCCTGAGGTTAGATCAACTTGGGTGGATTTCATGTCTCACTGCAGGAAATTGCCATGATGAACACTGAAGTGGCGGGGAGAGAATAAGAACAAATTGTATTAAATTTCCTAATGTAATGACTTACATTAAAATGAATGAAACTTCGTTAGCTCCATTTTTCGTTGACGTGGACAGGGCCAGATGAGCATTGAGACAGGACGGAAGCTAACCTGAAATGAAACAGCATTTCTATCTTTTTATTTCTAAGGGGAGTTTAAGATCAAAAACATATATAAGTAATATTCAAACACTAAAATATGAGTAATCTAATTATAAAAACTCAACCAAATAAAACAAAAATGCTGCCATTGCTAGAACTCTGCAGAGCGTTTTACAAATGAGTGGTATGTGGGGTTTGTTTCATTTTTAGTATTTTGATTCAGGAGTTTGTTTTTTCACTTGACTAGTGAAGACAGTCCCATTTTGATCTCATTAGGTCTAAAAGTTTATTTTAAAAATTCCTTGAAAAAACTGCTTATTGTTTCTTATTTTATAGTCAAGGCAGTATGTCTGCAGATTCAGAATTAGAACTAATGTTTTAATACTAGTATCAGTGAGTATTAAGTTGCTGCCTCTGGAATCTAATTGTTCCGTATTTACTGTGTTGCTTTCCTGTTTACTGCAAAGTGGTGTGGTGATGTCACCCCGCAATGGCAATATGTGATTTAAAAAAAAAAAAACTAACATTAAGCAGTTAAAGCAACAATCTAGGCCTGGCAGCTCCTGATTTTATAATCTCAACACTTGGGAACCTGAGGCAGGAAGCTCACTGGGAGCTCAAAACCAGCTTAGTCTACAGAACAAGATCCTAGGTCAAAAATTTAAAAAAAAAAAAGTTAAATGAAGATAAATGATATTAAATAAACTTATACTTTTTTTTTGGTTTTGTTCGATATGAGGTTTCTCTGTAGCTTTGGAGCCTGTCCTGGAACTAGCTCTTGTAGATCAGGCTGGCCTCAAACTCACAGAGATCCACCTGCCTCTGCCTCCAGAGTGCTGGGATTAAAGGCGTGTGCCACCGCATGGCTGACATTGCTTTCTTATTTAGGAACAGCAAATGAAAAGGGAAGAACTATACCAAAGAGATAAAAGAACCACAGGTGATAAACTCACAGCTCTAAAACTGTGAAATTTTTATAAAGTTCCTGTTATTAAATCAACAGGAAGCAAGTCAGAGCGAAACAGGATGTTAAAGGGAGTAGTAGACAGGCAGATCCAGGGTCTCTTAGGGCTTGTAGCTTTAGGAATCTTAGCCTTGCCTTGCATTCCTATCATTTTCTTGCTTGCTTCCTCCTCCACGGGTGAACAGCAATGAGAAGCAACCTCATTTATCACCTTCTTGAGATCCTTAAAGCAAGTATTTGTGAGCCCTTGGCATGTATTTCAGAATTAACCTTTATCTCAAATCATAATAGACTCAAACCCTTATTTTAAATAAAAAAAATGCTGAAGCACTATGAGTTCTGTCACTTTAGTTTCTTTAGAGAATCATCTGAGAACAGAGCAGGAACAATTTTAAAACTAAAAGAAGATTAGAAGAAAGAAACCACACGGCCTTTATAATCAAAACTCTTAAGAGGCAGCCCTCCTTGTAGCTGGAATTACGGAATTACTCAATTGTAGAGAAGCCACTTGGCACACGTTGGCTGAATTTCTCAAGAGAGTTGAATGTACAACGTTGGAATCCACCATCCAGTGACCTGATCAACACGACAGCTGAAGCAAACGGTTCCGCTGTGCTGCAGGGGTCTGTTTGCTTGGCCAAATACAGTCTCAGCAAGATATGCCTGGGAATATTAATTATGGAGACAAGCAAGGCACCAGAGGAAACACACAGAAAGCCCCCACCGAGGAAGCAGTCTTGCTTCCCACAGAGTTCTACAGGGCACACAGACGATCTCGAGCACGGAGCACACACGGGCTTGTCCTCCTGCTGCTTTATGTTAATTAGGGAATAAATAAGTGGCCAACTGTAGTCTGTGGGCATATGTTGGTCAACTGTCTCTGTCTAATTAGGTTGTAAGCCCACTGAGCAGGCACCTCATTTAAATCTATGTTGTGGAAAGCATTTCCTGCCTCCGCTGAGGTCCACTAACAGAAAAAGGAAGGCAAGGGCTGAGGTTCAATCAGAGAGGAAAAAGAAAAGTTCTATGAATTCATATGTCTATGTTTATATCTTGCCTAATGTTAATTAAAGATTTGGGGTTAAGAATGAGACTGTACTTTGATAAAGCAATGTCTTGAATGTTAGTAATAAAATATGTAATTTACAATAAAACTTGCAAATAACTTCAAAATGAATTTCGTTTAAGTTTGTATCTATTACTTCTAAGTTATGTACAATTTAAAAAGGTAATAAGCACAAATGTCCAATGTAATACATACTCCCTTAAATAACATGTCAGGGTGCTTATATCACAAACTGTAGAGTTGACATCTATATGTGAATTGTTACAGAAATAAATCAACACCAGATCTTAGAAGGCTGAAGCAGGAGGATCACCATTAAGAGCCTAGCCTGGGATATAGAATGAGGTCCAGTCTCAAAAACTAAAATTTATTAATTATCCGTGTGTGTGTGTGTGTGTGTGTGTGTGTGTGTGTGTGTGTGTGTGTTAGAGAGAGAGAGAGAGACTTTGGATGTTTAACGATACCTGTCTACAAAGCTACTCACCTTTTCTTCTATGTCTCTAATTAGAATTTTCTAGATACTGATAGTTAAATGGCTTACTCTAACTTGATCTAGACATATTACATACTGAACACTTAAGCAAGAATTTCAGCTACCTCATTTCATTTGTTCCTTATGACACTTGGCTTCTAGTTACTTTCTAATACATGTTAGCATTAAGGCCAGACTCGTATAGAATTCTATGACTCTCTCATGCCACACAATGGAAGCCATCTAGATAGAGCAAGCAGATATCTGTGGATAAAAATGACCTAGGACAATGATGATCTGGGGTTTGGGTATTCTCCTCTTTTATAACTGTGGAGAATAAAGCAGAAAACTTTAAACAAATCAATTTGTTCACACAGGAAACTCCTTAAGTAAATATGAGAACCAAGGACTCCGTATGCATATATACACAGAGAGTCATGTGCCACATGCTCTGTGGGCCCCTGAGCTGACTTTGGATATTGTTCCAATATTAATCTCTGCCTGTTCCTCCCTAGTTCTCATAATGAGACCCATTGGTTCCAGGTCAAAGACTTGAGGAACAAAGAGCAGCACTCTCCCACCAGCAATCAGCACAGCACACATTTGGGTTACGTTCCCACAGCTGTTAAAAAAGAATGGCCACCTTATCTCTGAGAGTCTGTCTTTGTCTAAAGCTCAGGCTGCCCTTCACTCTGCATTTGCTGATATACACTCTACTTCCATAAAATTGAATTTGTGACTCCAAGTTTGTTTACACTGAAATCCTCTTTTTATGACTTCCTAAATATAGGATAACTTTCTCCAAAGGCTAATCCCACCCTTGTTGATCTGCTCTCTGGAATTAGAGATTTTCTGGTTGAATCTTGGCAGTTTGAACAGTATCTCCATCTACTTGTGACCTCGATCACTGTCTACTAACTCTGCCATAATTATGCTATCTCTCAATTAGGTAAAATATCTTTGAGACTGATAAAATGTTTCACTGCAACTGTAATCTGGATATGCTGTATACTAAGCACCTACACAAGCACTTCATAAGTATAACTTCAGTTTTTATTTATGACATTGGCTTTTGAGTATCATTAGGACTATGTCAAATACATAAAATGAGAGATCCTTGAGAAACGTCACTTAGTGTTCAGTACAGCCAGATTATTTCTTTCTCACTTATTGTTTTGTCATGTAATATAAAGTTATATTGTTATTAATATTTGCTTCTTTATGTACTAGAAGGGCAATCCTTAGCTGATAAAAATTATACTCTTTTTAATCACTTTGTGTCTAAAATAATAAATGTTATGCTTCTAATAAGTTCTCTTTTTCTCTT